>NW_009228234.1:55838-56145 GCF_000690835.1 Fulmarus glacialis | reverse complement strand
GCAGGAATTTTTGATGGCCCAAAGGTAAACTCTGTTCTTCATTAACATCTCCATAAACCTACATGCTCTCCAGGGCTTTTTTGATGCTAACAGCATGCATTTGACTTCTTGCATCCAGATGCAATCTCATCTACCTTTTGCTTTTTTCCCCATCCAGCCTCATATAGCCATCCGAGGTAGTGAGTTGTTCTTTCCGTCACCTTAGCCCATGGCCCGACTACCGCTTCTTTATCCTTCTCTCTGCTTTCCACCATCTCAGGACGTTCGGTGAGGGTCCGCACTAATTCCTTCCTGTTAATCTTTCCCT
>NW_009228234.1:53412-55764 GCF_000690835.1 Fulmarus glacialis | reverse complement strand
TTCCCTCTGTCCTGAGATTTAGCCCCATTTTGAACCTTCTCATAACATCCTGCTTGCTCTTGATTACTTCATAGTAATCAGGCACCTTAGCCAAACTTTGTCTTGTTTATAAATCTGGCTTCCTCCCCTGTTGTCCTTTGGCTTGCCTGCAGTCTTCTCAATGCTACTTTTTTCTCTTGCTCTCGTTCCACAGACCTGTGTTCATGCTTTCACCTCTGTGCAGGTTCAAGTCATCCTTCTCTTCCACTCTCGGTTCTTTAAGCCTCACCTGGAAGCTCTGTGGCTCCCATAAACCATACATCCTTCCTCTGCCAAGTCATCTCCCTTACTGAAACTTTATGCTTTTGAAGGCAAGGGATGTGCCTCTCCTTTTGGGCATCAAGTTCTGTGAGCCTTCGGTAAAGAGTCGTTGCCATTTCTTAATTTTAAAGGCTTAGTGATACATATGCAGACATAACAGAAGAAGTAGCAAGTTTTCACTATGAATTTGAAAATATTTTTTCCCCCCTTCCATGTATGCTTTTTTCCCTGCTGTAGTTGACAGCGTGATTAACACCAAAAGGAGAACAGCGTGGTCTGAGTGTGCTAGGATTTGCCAGAACCCTAGGGGGCTGTTGCAAGCCGGTGGAAAAGGTGTCGGGGAAATGCCTACATCAGAACTTCAGACCGTAAAAGGAGCTCCAGATCAGCCTCCCGATAGCAGACGGGGAGGGAGGCAGCGTGGGTGGAAGGCAGGCTTTCTCATCGTTTTTATTACCGGGTGGACGCTCGTCATTCTCTTCTCTTGCAAGTAGTAGATTGTATCAAGGATGGAGGAAATTGGCAGGAACGCAGTGTTGCAGACATGCTTGAAAATGTGTTGTGCTAGTGCCTTGAAGAATAAGGCTCTGCACTTCTGCCTGTTTCCTCAGTTGGAAAATGTGAGATATTTTGAAAGGCTGGTTACATCTCTCTGCTCAGAGTGTAAAAAAGTACGATAGTACTTGCTTCCCAGCCCTTCTCTTCAGTTTGCTGACATTCAGCACACCACGAACACGTCCGCCTTCGACCAGACCAGTTTTGCAGATGGTTTTGAATGAAAGCTTGCTGACCTAAAGCAAGCCCTGACTACTCTCTTTGATTACTTGCATTACTAAGTCTTGTATCACTTTATCTAACCCGTCGAGTACTTCCATAGCATGTAAGTATTTAAAGATACAAGTGATGTCACCATCTGATCTAATCTCTCTGCCAGCTCAGAATTGTTGCCTAAATCTGCTTCAGAGTGCTCTGCCTGCTGACTCTGATAATCTCTAATCCTGGTCATCTCTCTGGTTAGCCTGGCAGCTCAAAGTTTAGCTCCAGGGGAAACTGCCCTCAGAGCCTTAGGGAAGCCACAGGTACATGCTTTCTGTCGTGCAGTGACAGGTGAATAAAGTTTACTAGCTGGAGAAGTCAGCCCAAACCCCAGGTATTATATGCAGAGGGGAAACTCAATCAGGCGTAAGGGGGGATTGTTTCCGAGTTTTCCTTTAGGCATACCCACTTACACTGCAAAGACGAAGCTCAGCCACGTGACTTCAGCTCTGAACGTCGTAGCATTTCACACTACAGGTTGTTACTTTGAATCTTCTTCTTGTCTGTTTTTTTACTTTCTACGTGACTTTAAACCCTGTCACACAGCATCCTGGCGGATGTGCCTTGGTCTTTTTCTTCTCTCTGATCTTAGAACTGCAGGGGATGTAGCCTGAGGTCTCATCAGCATTGCCACAGCAGCCCCAACCCAGCGAGCAAAATTGGCACCAAATTACGGTAAGGAAGGCCGCTGAACACGGGCATGCCACCACACAGTGCTCCTCAGTGCTTTTTAAACCATCGCTCTTTGAGTGGCACCTCTAATAGCATCCTATATGGTACGCTGCATTTCTGTGGTCAGCACTTGGCGCTGGCAGACAAACCACAGATGCAACGAGAGGCTGATAACTATTAGCTGTTTGCGCCTGGGAAAAGCACTAGTACCAGTATTGCCACGCTGGTGACTTCTGCTTGGTTGGGCTTGCCAAGCTGTTGGTTTGTTTGTACTTTTGCTGTGGATGTATTTTACCTGAGCATTAAAGGTGGGTGCAGAACAGAGCAAGAAAATAGTCAAATATGTGTTACCTGATTCTCTGGCGAGGTATCTTGCTATTGCCAGGCTCTGGTGAATGGTAACTCCGTCTACTTCCAGAATGGGGATTTTGCCAAACGGGATAGCTTGGAGGAGAAAGCAAAAAAGAAAAAACAACCAAAAGTTAAATCATAGCCCTTAACAGTGGGAGTCTGTAATAGTTGCAGTCTTACCGCTCAGAGGGTATGCATTGTTATAGCACTTAA
>NW_009228234.1:0-53381 GCF_000690835.1 Fulmarus glacialis | reverse complement strand
AGGGAAATGCATGGACTAAAAAAAAAAAGTAAGGTTAAGGATATAACCAGATCGCACTGCAAGAAGGCAACTGTAGCGTAGAAACCAGGTATTGCATTTCTTATTTCCTAGCTGTGTGCTGTAAGGGCTGAATGTGCTCCTACATATCCTGAATTCTTTATGCAGGGAAACTTTTCAGTGGAATCTTGGTTTTTCCTTCTCTTCCCTGCTTTTTCCTCCCTGAGAGAGTGACTGCCAAGGTTAAGCAAAGTGCTACTAAAGATTTTGTAGTGCAGGATCCAGCTGGGGTATGAAGTAAGGGATTGGGTAAAGACTACAAAGGTGCTTTTTCATTTACACTTGTTTTAAATTCAGAAGCAGTGATTCAGAGAAGTATCCGTATTTCAGAACTTATATTGTGACAAGAGGCTTCACTTGACAGTCATCACCAAGAGACAAATATAGCTTTCATACTGAACCGCAAATGCGAGTAATTGAGAAGATACTCAAATTTACTTGACTTGGCTTGCATTCAAAAAAAAATTCAGTCAGTCATGGGGAAGAAGCCACCAGACTTCAAGTATAGGGGAAGACAAACTAAGCAGGCATCATAGATATCTCTAAGAGAGTTTGAGATAAGAAATCAATCTTATTTTTCAGTTATTAATTTAGTAGCATAATGTATGTGAAAACTTGGACTGCTGTTTCGCCATGTTTTGGAGAAGCCGCTGGCATGATATCAAATGGGGCTGGAACCTTGGAGCAAAGCTTAAGCCGGGAAAAACTGTCATGTTTAGGGCGGTGACAATCCGTTCGTGGGAACCCCGTACTGTTTGCTGGAGGAACTTTAAATCTCTGCATTTCAAAAGATGCTATTTCATAAATTCCAGGTACGTGATTGCAAGTGCTGGTCGTAGCCAAATGCTTTGTACCCGATTTTCATCTGGATTACACTTTATGTAAATAAGATATATGCCCATCTTAAGACTGTCATGCAATGTAAAAGGGCGGTACTGGAAAAGTGAGAACATTGGCTATGGGAAACATGTAAGGTGCTTTCAAACCCAGGAGAACTGTCTTTATGGGACAGCTGGAATGACACTTCTATTCCATGAGGTTTTTTAGTTCGTAATGAAAAGGGGAAAATAATGCAAACGTCATGCATTCGTGACCTGTTTATCAAGGCAACTTCATCAATGATGAACACTGCCACGTGGCTCTGTGGTTTAGCATGCAGTGTGTGAATCACATTAGGCATGGGATCTTAGATGTCGAATCTGTATCTGCAAAATGAATTTGGCAGCTGCACAAGACATCCAGGACTCATTGGTGCATTTTTTTTTTCCTGCATCTGAACACAGTACCATGATACCCTTCCCCCCCCGCCCCCCCCAATTTCAGCACACTGTGAAGCCGGTATAAATTTTGATGCTGATGACTAGCAGAAGCAAGAGAGCTCAAAGAGCATTAGCTGCTGTACCCCAGGGGGAAAGCATGCACTGCTACTCTTACTGAAACAATAACAGACTTGTTGCACAGAAGGCTTCATATGTTTATTATCCAGAGAGCAGCAAGGTCCTGGCAAGTCCATGTATTGCTTCATTGAGAATTCAGAAAGGCAAAGATACATCCCCAAATGCTAAACCGAAAAGTGCTCTGGTTGTGAAAATGAGAAGAGCCTTGGTTCTGCGCTGTGGATTAATGGTGCAGAATGCCCTGAGCATCACTGCCTCCAAAGCCACAGAGCTGTAAAATAAAATGTTTGCTTACGCAGGATACCAGCACATCTTTCAAGCAAGCGCAAGTAGAGGGGATGAGAGCGCACGTGACCACTGGACGTACCAGCGTGGTCAGCCTACAGCCATCTTCAGAGGCACCCAGACCACACAAGGCTGTACACCGATGCCTGACAGCAAAAGTGCAGCCAGCTCGGCAGCAATGACCGCTGCCTCTGAAGGAGTTAACCGGTCTTTTTCGGAGGCCCCGGTAGGAGTGCCACTGGGCTGATGCAGTTTTGGCTAGGCCAACGTGACTAAGCCAGCCTCTGAGGCAATAACTGTGATGATCGCTGCTCAGGTTGGGAAACTACAATTGCTTCATCTAGAAACCGAACAGACCATTTTCTGCTGCGTTTACATATGGGTGAAAGTCTAAAAGCCACAGCTTTGGCTGACATTTCACTTTATCGGTCACCACAAGGAAAATGACAGCCGCTTTGTTTGTGAAGATATATATATTTTTTAAGAAACCCTTGATTACAGCAAAAGGAGGGAGGCATCTTTCTGACGGTTGAGGAACATGGATTAGGTGTGAAAGGCAGCTGGGTGGCAGAGTGGTAGTAATATCGCATGTTCTGTTTCTCAGGAATCTGGCCATTTCTGGATTCACTTTTTTTTTCCCCCTAGCATTTCACAGAATTCAGGGGAATTGCTATTCATTCCTTGAAAACATGAGTAATGCCTACAAAGTGCTTCCTCCTCAGTGCTGAGCTATTTTCATAAGATCTGCTTATTGTTTCCTGAAAAAGAAACTGAGTTTACAATTAAAAATATACAAATACAGCTTTGTTTTGTGTGCAATAAAAATATTCATACACTTGCATGATTCCTACTGCAAGTATAAAATTAATAAATGAGAGCGGATTTTACTGCACATTGTGCCACGAGCCTTAAATGTCCAAAAGGCATTATGCTTTGATTTATAATGAGGCTTGGGGTTTTTTTGCTAAGAGGCAGCATATCTATTGCCATCATTACTAAACAATGGACTATTTAAAGCATAACAGATGGTAAACAAGAGAAGTTCCTTCTTTTCTTGTGTGTTCAAAATGCCATTTGATTTTTTCTTATAGAGAACAGGGGAAAAAAATTGTGATTTTAATATAAACATAGATTTTTTTTTTTCTTGCTCATGGAGTGTATGTATATGATTATACACTCACTTTTGTTGAGTATTATGTTGAGCATATTTTGTTGAGTTAATATGCTGTAAATGAGTGCAATTCTGAGAGGTTTGAAGAAAGCACACTTGTGCTCTGCAGACCATTGTAAAAATCTGTCACTTCTTCTTGGGTGCAGGGCATGCTATTCTTGCACACCAGAAAGTATGGCAGATATCCAGGCTGCTTCACAGCTGAAGAAAATAGCAAAGAACTGTCAAGGGGCAGAAAATATTTATAGTACATTTCCTCCGTATTGGAGGAGAAGGTATAATGGCTTATAAAGTTGCATTTTCAGTCTGGATAAGTTTAGGAAAAAAAAAAATCTTCGCGTTTGGAACGTTATTATCCAAAATTCATGTAATAAGGACGAAGTTTTTAGAAAGCTGCAGTGAAGTATCTTTTTGCTCTTGTAACTTAAAAGAACAATTTCCTATATTGATAAATTCATAGCAAAACCAGGACATTGATTGTGTATATAAGTTTGGGCAGGAATACGTTCCCTGTGAAAACTGGAGACTGACTTTTCCGAGTGGAGAAGAAGGGGGTGGATTTGTGTCACACAGTTCATCCTAAGGAAGGATGCAAAGAGCTTTCACACTGGATGGGCACAGTTTGATTGCGGGAGGCAAGGTAAGGGTTTGATAAATGACCTCAATGTGGCCTCTAGACACCTTGCCCATAGCCCATTTTTTGAAGCACAGCAAAATCCACAGCCAGGCCATTTACTCAGGGGCTCCAAACTACAACAGAAAACCATCTCTCTGTACATGAATTTAAGCAGTGTTACCTTTAGACTCATGGATATGGGCTTCTGTGGCTTGCTTTGAGCCTCCTGTGGTGCTTTTCGCCTTGCTCTGCTCGTTGATAACATACGTTCAAGGAACCTCTGGGGATGTCTGAATGTGCCATGTGTATAAGCATTGTATTAAAACTGCTAAATTTTACACATTTTTGGTGAAAGGCATGGTTTGTGTGACTCCAGATGGACAAAGCACGTAGGTCGGTTCCTGCCAGGCTCCTACATTAGATGAGGAAGTGAAAGAGGTGGCACATGAAGCTGGAGTGTGAGAGGGATTTCATTTGGGTAAAAAGAGGGTTGTGGGGGCAAATCATGAAAGAACATGCATCAGAGAGCAATCATGAATGAACAGTTAAGCCAAAGTAGTGCAGACTGGAAGGATGTGCGTGTTACTTTGCTAGTTTTTCTTTAACCTTGATCGATTAGGGGGCTGCTTCGTACTTACGTCAGTTTGTACCCATGTGCATCCATATGGATGTCCTTTCCATGTTTTTCAAAACAATGTTGTCTTGCAAAGTTTCCAACTCCCACTTGAGCAAAATCTGTTGCCATCACCGTACAAACAGCGTCATTCCTCAGGCATGCACAAAATATATGACCTTTCCCTTTTAGTTTGATGGCTTTGTTGCTCATCTGAAGTAGAAGGTGCTATGAATGCTTGTGTTGATTTCCAGATTTAGATTGAAAACTCACTGAAAAGAGGAACAGGGTTTTTAAAAAGCATGCTGTTTGGATAACTGTAGTCTTCTTTAAACTGAACTTTCTTGCTTTTCCTATTATCTTGGTTATTCATTGTTTTTAGCATTGCATGCTGGAATGAAATCTGCACAGACTTTACACTCCCCATGAAGAAAACCTTGACAGAGGGTCAGTGTAAGTCATTAGACTGACCTGCAGTCTCTCTTCTCATTTTAGGAAGGACTCACTGAAGTATCTGTGCAGTGTTTAGGAGCTGGATGAAGTCCTTTTTATACACACTTGAATTTTGGTTGGCTCTTGTGACTAGAACTGTGATGTTTATATAGTCTCTGCTGGATACTAAGCAGGGGAGATGAGGCCTGATGTGTGTTAAAAGCAAGGACATCTGTATAAATTGTCTCCATCCCGTGAAGTCCCTAAGGGCTGTGATAACTATTCCCAACCTGGCATGCCTATAGGTTCTCATTAGCTTTCCATTTGACCATGAGCTCCTCACCCATCCTTCTGGGCACGACCCAGTGGATGGTGCTCACATGGGCCTGTTTCTCTGTCAAGGACAGGGAGGGGAAACACAATACAGAGCTGAGACAGTTTTGTCCAAGCCTGGCAGCTAGTGGTTGGCTGCTGGTGTGCAGAAACCAGAGCTTAGTGCAGTGCTATGCTTCTCACCGCTGTTCTCCCCCAGCCAGTGCGGAGCCCCTATGCAGATACAGTTTTTAATTTTCTCCTTCCCTTAGCTCTCCCTTCCTTTTCCACTCATCTTAACTTCTTCATTATTCTTCTCATCATCATCTCTGTTCTTTCCTCCCCACATTTATCCTGGCCTGCCTCAGCTTTGCTCCCAGACATGAGTTCAGGTTCCCCTATTTCCCCCGAGCTGACCTGCTCTTCCCCATGCTTCCTCCTGCCTGCACTGAATTCGTCCATGGCCTTGATGCTAAGCAGCTGTGTTTAAGCATTTGATTGTTCCTCAAAACCTGAATAATTAATGGTTTTGCAATCAAGCAGCTTAGACTGACCAATCCAGCTGCCTAACTATGGCATCAAAGATGGAGCAAAATGTCACAGCCATGCTTCTTACTACAATATGTCTGTCAAAATAAGTTCTCCTTTGCCTTGAAAACTAACTGTAACTGCTTTGCTGTTCCATTCATATTTAAATTGGATTATGAGAGACAAATATATGAGATACTTGCATCTTCCAATAAGAAGTATATGAAAGATGCATTTTTTGTAAAGCTGGCAGAGGAGCAAGGCCCCTGGGAAGTGATTGGCCTGGAGCTGGAGGCATCCAGAATCCATATCTTCTAGAAAGGGATGACCAGGATGGTGCTCTGATCTAACCTCAACCCAGCTTTAGCACTGTAGCTATTACAACTCATATTCTCCTTGGAAGTGATTGCTAAGCCCTACTTTTTACCCAAAGGCAGCTATTTACACATCTTAGCTAGAGCTATATAGCAGCAAGCCACTCAGGAAACAGAACAACTGCTCCCTTGAGGAATTCTTGTCTGCTGTCAGGTGCCTCTCAAGATTTATCTATTATCTTGGAAGTATTTTCAGTGCAATAACTAGTCTGTCAAGTTTCCTAAGGACCTTTCAAGCACCATTCCATCTCTCCTAAACAGTTTACCGGACATTTACAGCTGTCAGTGCAATGAAAGCATCCTTTGCTATGATGATAAAGTCTGTGTAATTGCCATTGCTTCAAATTCCCTGAGTGAGCCACAGAACAAAAGCTGTTACTGTGTGCTAGCTTAATATCTCAAGGGGGTGGTAACTTTGTGCACCATTACAGTGGATTTTCTGCTATATCATGACTTATGTCAGTTCGATGACACTTTTTGTGAGGAGCCTATTATGTGGCAATACAGGTCTTGAATGAGTCTATTATGTCATAGTGTATAGACCTTGAATTGACTACGGTTTAAATGGTGGCATTGTCAAGTCAAAGTTTGTCCAAAAGGAAACATAAAATGTGAATTTGTTTACTTATTTAAATAATTATTGACTTACATAGAGTGAAGGGTCACATGAAGCTGCCACTTGATATTTGTCTGGGTTTTAAAATTCTGTGCTAAAGCTAGTCAACACTAATACTTAGATATTAGCTTGCTTAAGCTTGTTTATAGTATAAAACTATTATAAACTACAATCCTTGCCTGAAATCAGCAACTCAAAAATTTACCTAAAATGATCTGATTAGTGATAGAAGGGAAAAAAAGAACTGTTGAGATACAGAAATTTTAACTTCAGAGTGTATAAGCCAAATGACATAGGGTTTTATGTTATAATATGCCTCACCCTTGTACAAAAAAAGCACCACTTAGGTGTAAACAAAATCAAGTAAGACTATTTCTAGGAACAGGCAGTTACTTATTTGCCCGAAGGACCATTAAGACGACAGCTTGCTGAGGGGTAGCCACGTGAAAAATGCCAAAACAAACAACAAAACTCATCACACCCTTCAGTCCAGGTCAAAATTAAACTTGCAGCAGCTGCAAGTGTGCTTTAAATGGCCTTTCTGCCCATTAATCTTAATGCACACGTTTTCTATTTTCACATCAATTTTACAGGAGAAGTAAGAAATCAGTCTTTTCTTCAGAATGATGACAGTATTTTCTGGTTTATATGGTATGATGGTTTGGCTGGGAGGTTGTTGCAAAACCTTACTTTAATTTTGTGAAAATTGGTGAAGCAAACCTATCCTCTGTACTGAGACGTGACTCCTGTGCTCTTAGACAAACTTGAATTCTTTGATGTGTTCCCTTAGTAGCTCAGGAAACATGAAGTGCTCTCCTTGTCCAAACTTCTTCCCAAAGTATTTTTTTCTTTATCTTACTTCATCTTACTTTAAGTTTTTAAAAAGAGGGACATTATGTTGTACTTGCAGACTCTGCAGTCAAAACTGGTTTCAGATCTTTCATAGGCAAGTGGGTAAATGCAAACATGGCGTATGCAAGTGTGCGTAGCAATTTGTCTGGTATTTCTTAATCCCACTTCAATATATAATTATGTAATTAGTTCAATCAGACCTATTTTAATGATTTTTGAGGGTTGCAAAATAAGCGGTGTACCAAATTGCTATTACATTAGCTGCTGTTACATCAAATGCAGCTGTAATTCCCCTTATCGTTGCTAAACACTTACTACCCTTTGGTTTTCACCAGGATGACACTGACTGGAGTCTGCTACTTCATTTCTTTTCTTCTTGAAGGAGACCCAGTCCAGGCAAAATGGGAAAAAAAGAAATCCTGAGCTTTGTAACACAGATCTGAATACAGAATATGAATGACAGTAGTGTAGAAGATCTCCCAGCAGAATGAACTATGCCTTTGTGTGCGCAATGGGTTGGATGGATCCCCTCATTTCATATTTACTGTTGAACACAGCAGTAATTGAACTTCTTTGGCAAGGATCCTGTTACCTGCTTTCCTGAGGACTGGTACTTTTTCCTCTTCAATCCCTGCCTCCACGGAGGGAGCTGAGGAACATTTTGAAAATTCAAGGTAGGTAGAGAATGCAAGTGGTTTGTTTTCCTTATGGCAAATGGCGCATCTCTGCTGTATGCAATATTGTTGTAGTGTTAAGACACACAAACCCTGCACGACCTAGTCCCTAGCTAGGAGGCAACCACTTCTTGTGTTAAGTCATGGCCTACAAAGTCAGCGTGTAGGTACCTCAGGGCAGACTGGGGCAGTGGCTATTGGTCTTGTTGTACGGTGTAAGGCTGGTTACTGCAAAGCCCTGTTGCTACCTTTTATTCAGAGTTTTGCTGAATGATTCGCCTGTGGGAGATTACTTTGTCTGGAAATACCATGAGTAACGATTGCTTCACAAGGGAGGAGGAGGAGGAGGTAGTCATCAGTTAGCTGATCTCCAGGCAATTTCCTTAGCAGTGTTACATTGTTATGCATACCAACAAGATACCTTTACTCTTGTTCTAGATGACGAACCTCTTAACTTGCATATTGTCTGCAACTGCAACGCAGATGCCACTGGTGGCAAATGCCACCATTACACTGGTGCTTGAGCTAGCATTCAGGAAGCCTTCCAGAAGCAAAAGTTTAGCATCCTGGTATGAGATGTAATAGCACATTCAGACATGCATCCAACAATTTCTTTGTAGGTGTACATTTTCATGGTCAATTAGCACGATACATTCCAGTTCCCATCCACTGACTGACTGACTGTCTACAGAAGCCTGAAATTCAAAGAACGCTTAGGCCAGCATAAATTTTGCACAGATGATTTCACAAATCTGAGAGCAGCAACTCCCACATTTTACTAAACTTCTTATCTGCTTTGGAATTTCATCTAGGGATCAGTCATAGTAGAGGCTGCTACGAAAGGCCATTATGCAGAGAAAATGAAAAATCTTAATTAACCCTTGGTAAACCTGCTAACAAACTTTTCACATCACAGAAGGAGAAACAAAGGCATCCAAAGGTTAAATGACTTAACCAACATTCGTTAATGCAGCAGGTACAGCTACAAATTGTATGGCTTAGGATTTCTAGGGTGCCCCTGCTCCCGGTGTTTTGATAGTAATGGTGTTGCAGCTGGGCATACACTGTAGTGAACAAGTACCCTACATATAAAGCTTCACTGGGAGGTTCATGATGTGAGCACTGAAGAAAAGCATTAGGAAGGATTTTCCTGCATTGTTTCTTGCGCTGGCTCGGACGTTGGGACATCATCAATATTCAAAGAGAGATTCAATGCCTTTACCTTGTCTGATAGATCTGCTGTTAGAACATCTCATCCTAGGATATTAATGCCTCTGTAGCCTTTAAGTCACTACTCATGCTTTGTCTGTTTAATTTGTCTTACTTAAAAATCATGTATGCAAATCAGTATGCAAAACTCTACATAGAATTATACGTTGCTAATATTCCCTGAACTTTGTTTCAGGACATAAGTGGGTGTGTGTATGTGTGAATATGTGCGTAGTTAAGTATGAAAAAGGCCTACCCAGAGCGTTCTTCAGTTCATCTGAGTTCTCAATCTCACCTTTAGTTTCTACCCTGCTTCCCTGAGAATTGCAGTGGGAAAGAAACAAGTTAAACCACATGGTCAACAGGCTTAAGCTCTTACAAAGAAAAGGGTTCCGAAGTCAGTCATCCCTAACTGAAAATATCCCATTTCCACTGCTTCATTTACACTCCTCTCTGTGGGTTGTTAGCCAGTGTTTTCTGAGCACCACAGATGGCTTCCGCTGCCACTTGGAGAGAAGCAGTGCTTGAGTATTTGTCATTCAAGTCACGTCGAACGTTGTGGGAAAGACCAAATTTAACTGCACCCTACAAGAATTTGGTAGCCCACTGGCTGGGCTTGTTAAATGGTGTAAAAGCCTCTCAAGAAACGTTGCTTGATTAATAGAAATCACCTTGTGCATTAGTTGTGCCTTTTCCCCAAACTAAAGGCGTTATTCTTCATTCTGGATGTGAAAAGTCATAGCCTGTGTAGCAAAACACGGACCAAATCCATGAAATAAAGACACAGGTATCTCTGATTTCATATCCTCAGTCTCCAAACTCAAGATCTGTTTCATTTGAACTAAGGCTAATTTAATGCACAGAAATAACAAATAGCTTTAACAGCTGGGAAGAGGTTACTTTACTGAAAAACATGAAATGGATGAGGTATAGTAGCCTGCAGAATACTCTCTGAAGGGCTTGTTCTTAGGAACAATCATTTTCTAGAACCTCTTTTGATGCTTTTGTTTTCTCTTCGCTACATCAACTGATTTCTTTTTTTTTTTTCTCTCATCACTTTCCCTCTCTGAAGACCTTTCTGGTTGCAAAGGAGTGTCCTTCTTGACACTTATTTCCAATTTGGCTTTCTAAAACCAGGGTTTTTAGAAAGCTGCAGTGTGGCCTTTGAGACCAAATCCTCCAAAGAACCTGAGAAGATTAGCACGCATTTGGTTAGCTTTAGGCAGACATAAGCTAAACTGAATTGACAAGGAGTAAAAGCCCAGCTGGATGACAGCAGGTAAGTCATTTTAGATTGTCTGAAGATTTGGATCCTGACTTCTGTGAGAGCATCAGGAATGACATTTTGGCTGTCTAGACAATAAAATTCCCATAAGCTTAATTAAAGCCCGGAATTAAATGTATTTCTGCTCATGAAACATACAGGTACCTCTTCAAATTGCTTTGCTTTTTGACAGCATTTCAAGCAGAGCTTTGGATATAAGATCCCGTGCTACTTACTTGGTTTGATTTTGGGCCAGTCTGCTGCTTCTATCCTGTGGTCTTCATACTTTTTGCCCGAATAGGCAAACAGGTAGCGGCTGATTTCTGCTCGTCCTCGCAGATTGAAGTATGTCAGCTTGTACTGTGGCATGCTGGATCCCTGAAAGGGAAGACACCGTGTTGCTTTAGATATGAGTAGCCCAACTCCTTTTTACAAAAGAACACCATATGCTTGTTTTTGAAAGACGTGCTTGTACAATGCAAAGGACATATTACACTAAGCCATGATGTGTTGTACTTTGCAATCATTGCATTAGTCACACTTTTTTGTTCTGCAATTGTCAGCCACAATATTCAGACGTGGACAACGACAGTTGAACCTGCAGTTCCTCCTTGTGTATCTCCAGAAAGATGGCTTGACTTTTTCAGACATATTAAGAACTTTCAGCTTTCATTTATTTTTCTTGTGACTCCAAACTCAGGCCATTTTTATAAAGTGTTTTTCAGAGTGCAAATCTAAAATCATATACTGTAACAGATGATAGTTGCTGTCTTGAGCACCAATTTTGTTCAAGCCTGCCCTGCTCAGCCTCTATTGCTTATGAAGACCTTCATCCAAGACCAATTCATGAGAACTGCCAAACTGTTGTGATTTTTCTCATTAACTATTACCTTAGTTGCATAGGCAAGCCACCCAAGTTATTTTAGAAGGAAAATTTGCTATGGAAACCACTCAACACTGTTGTTTTGAGAAAATCATCATCAAATTCTCGGTTTCTTGTACAGAAGCCAAAATAAAACTTGAAATGACTTTGTTAGGTTTTCATGTGATTTTTTTCCTTCAGTTCTAGTTAGGAATCATGTAACAGGAAGGCTCTATTTGTTTCTCAGTGTAACAGGCAACAAAAGAAAATACTCACGAGTCTGATTGTACAAGTGTGGTGCAGGAAAGGTGAACAGCTAAGGCCGTTTTAAACCAAAAGTAAGCTTTTAAACTCGGCACACATAGCACCTTAATAAGAGAGATCTATGAGCTCAGCTGAGATTTAAATGTACGGGCTAAAGGAAACTAAAACAACCATCCACCTCCTCACCTTTCTCATTTTGGCCTTAAAGCAGACCTTGCATGTCATTTACCATTCTTTTATATCCATCGTATTCAGAGTGTTAGTAATAAAGCATGCAACACACATCATCTGCACTAGGAAAGAAAGGGAACTTTTTTTTTTTTAATGAGTAAGTGCTACTACATAACAACTGCGATAGAAACAACCCCCTATTTAGTCATCTTGCCTTGGAAAACATATGCTTGAGGGCAGATGTATCATCAGCTTTCACTTTAGAGGGAGAGGCTCTTTGTTCAGAAACTGGGAAAGCTTGCACTTAACTCACGTGGAAAAGAGTAAACTGCCACTTTTGCCACTTTCTCCTCAAAAGTCAAAACATCTACTTGCCATCCTCAGAGTAGCAAAGGCAAAAAAAAAAATTCACAGGAAATAAGCACACTGGAGGGGGCTTAATTTATTGTGAAAGTCACCTGTTCCCCCTACAGCACACAGCAGGGTCAGAAGAGATGATTAGTAAATGGAGATTTTTCACAGCTGATGGCCTAGCAGAAAAGCAGGGGCGGGGGCAGAGACGGAGAGTTCCCAATAGAGGTATCTACAAGTGCTTCAAAACAAAGACACCGCTATAATTTTTTTTTTTTTTTAAGTCAAGCGTGTTCTTTTGCACTGTATAAAAGTGGGAAGCTGCAGGCAAAATGAGTTACATTAGGATGTGATTAATTTTCTAGACATGTTAATTACCAAAAAATATGTTTGTCTGCTGCTTGGCAAACACAGCTCACAGATTACAAGTGTAACTGTTTCTTTCTCTAAAGAGAGAAATTGTGACAATTCCAAAACTTTCAAGTATGTTTTAGGTAAGTGGCAAAACTTGCTACTCTATTTTCAAATTTTGTGCCCAGATTTATTACTTGCTATGCTTTGTTGTGCTTATATAATAATACTACATATTATTATACTTTATTTTTTATTTATGCAGGATGAGTTTGGATTATATGTCTACAAAGTTAATGTAAGCAGAGAGGATGAGATTGTAGCTTTTTTTTTTCCCCCATTTGTCCCTGCTTCTGACTTTGTGTGATCATTTGGTAGCAAGGAATGGCATTTTTAAAAGAGCATGTGTTATCTGAGGTTCAAATTAGACAGGACTCCGTGATTTGGGAGTAAAAGGGGGGAAAAACCCACCTGATTCTTACTTTCCAATTTTTTTAGAGGCAAGCAAGTACTGCTGATTCAATCTGCATTTAGAGAGGATAGGACCTTTAACATGCAAAACCCACAGTGTCTGCTTCCCTTCTTCAGGGGCATCCGCAGGGCTTTTTTCATAAACAGCAGCAGAAGTTCCAGTGCCCTGGACTTACTACTCCGCTCACACGTGGCTCCAGTATCTCAGCTACCTCTAGCCCGCTTAGCCCTGTGTTAGCAGAAAGTTGTCGACAGCTGGAAGGCATTTAAAAGCACAAGAATAGAAGATTTTAAGGTACAGTCACAAGGAAGGCAGTAGACAGCTATATATAGAGCGGGCTAGAGATGAGTGAAGCGTAACATTTCTGGTGGCGAGTATTTTGAAAGAGTCTAATTCTTACTGTGGGAGAACTTTATATACAAAAAGACATGTATAATCAGGAGTAGTGAGATGATGTAAAGAAAAGGGAATTTTGGCTGAAGATCAGAAAGTCCTTCTGGCTGTTGTAGTAGACTCTGGAATATTTTGGTCTGTCAAGGAAGCAGTGGAAACTATTGTTTGAAATGTCTAAAGCAAAGCTAAACAGATTTCTAATGAATACACCGTAAGGAGTAATCAAATACTTGGAGTGCTGATGCACATTTAAGCTTACGAATTTTTCTCCATCTGTGAACAAAAAAACCCCAACCCTACAAGGAGTTTACCAAAAATACTTGACGTTTTAAAGGCCTCTATAGCTTTATTGTAAGCATGTTTTTGTAAATGTTTGTAGGTTTTGTCTTTTATTTGTATTCATTGTGAAATGTCAGGAGTAGTGCTTCCTAAACAATTACAGATATGTTTCTAAATGACAGAAATGATTGTGTTTGGAATAGCTTTTTGCCAAGCATACAAAGTAAGTTGTTGGGTTTTTTCCTTATCCTCCTTTACCTTATTTTCCCAGTGTGTTTTGTAAAAGAATGGATTATAATGACCAATTAAAACCATTTAAAAAACGTCGAAAATTATTAAATTATTAAAAAACTTCACTTCTAGGGGAAAAAGGTCTATTATGGGTCTTTGAGAATGTGCTATTGTTTTTATGCGGGAGCAGGGGAATCTTTAAACCTATTTAAAATTATTTCTCTTTTTTTAGGTTTAGTCATGGCTTAAAAATACCGGAAGACGTCGGGGGGGGAGGATCTTAGTGCCCAGACTTTCAAACATTTAGCCACCTGCTTAGTGCTGTTAAATCTGTTCGTGTGAGTTCGTTGACAAGCCAAGTGTGTACAAACGCAGGAGGGGGCTGATTTACCTCCCACCAATAAATCTGCCATCTAAGCAGTGGTTTTTCAATTTCTAAAGTGATGAATACGTGGCCAGAACCTACCTGTACACCTGCCCTGCCCTACATTGACAGTGCCTGCGGAAACCTCAGCCCCAGATCTTTCACATACAACTTTCAAAGCAGTGGACTTAACTAGTCTAAATTTACTATTAAATTAGCTTTAATACTTTAAAGTTGTTGACCTGCTTAGCTGATTTTCTAGCTTTCTTCTGCAGCTTTCTCAAAGCCAGCTTAACTGGCTTTAACATACCTTTGAACAGAAGATTAGTGGATCTCATGATTAAACTCAATTTTTTGAGCCACTCAGTGACAAAATCAAACAGAAAATCTGAGAGAAAGTCAAACATGTGTAAAAGGTGGCATCTCCATGTTACCCATGAGTCAAAATTCAGGTTGAAGATACAAGCGTCTCAGACATCTTAGGACAGATTTCAAATAATTTAAGACTGTTCATGTCTTTATGGAGATACGGTATTACCTGATGAATTTGGGATGCTTTTATTCCAGTTGAAGGAGGACTGAGCAATCAATTTGCAAACTTCAAGCAAGATTAGAGTTAAAAACGAGAGCCCAGGAAGGAATCAGTGTCATTCTCTGAGAATTAAAATGCTGTATTTCAGATAGCACTAGTACAGAAGAGAAAAAGCACTGGCAGACTGGAAACTGTATGAACGTACCGGGAGGATACAGAAGCAAACAGTCCTGGTGTCTGCAAGGTAAGCAATACTTTTGCTTTTACTGGGTGGCAGCGTATGTGTCCCTGCTCTGTTTTGAAGGGTAAATGACAAGTGCACCGCCTGCCTTTCGCCTGCTCAAAGTGAGTTTCGGGTGTGTGCCCAGTGCAACCCAGAGCAGGCTGCCTCTGCCAGCTGGTGCGCAGTCCTGCACGCCCAGCCTGAGCCTTTGCCCCGTGAAAGTAAACGCCAAAACTCTGTTGGGCTTTATAGAGGCTCTGTTTTGGAAAATCCAGCCCTCAAGGTAATATAAGGAAATATTCCTCAAGTTAGTAACACACACACAGAAACCTGGATGCAGATGCTCAGTATGTGAATTCGGGGGGGGGAAATGAAAACAAAAGGCAGCACTTTATTTCACTTTTTTGGTTAAGGTTATTAATATTTGAGGTAACCATCAGCAGAGAGATTTTCCCTGAGCTGGGGGCAGAGGGAGAGAAACCAGCTAAGTTGAACTACTTGTTCACATCCATCCAAAGTCTGACAAAGGACCTCGTGAGGAGTTAAGGGTTTTCTTGCCTTAAGGTTTCACCATTGTCAGAGGATTTGAAAAAACTCAACTGTTCCCTCCAGCAAGCAAGACCCGTAGGGTTGGGTTAAGGTTCACCTGTGTATTTCTAAAAAGCTGGGACTCAACCTGTCTGCCTGGAAGAGATGATGCATTGCACTGTTATGTATATTTATTTAACATGAGGGTTATTCATTAATCTAGGAGTCACTTATGGAAAGCACCGCAGCCAGCACGTGACCCAACACTGCCCCAGCCGTGGGCTGGCCAAAAAGGGGAGGCTGGAGGGAGGTCTCGGCTGCCTGGTGTCATCGGCCTTGCTTGAATTGCAACCAGACCAAGCCATGGTCCTTGAGGGAGCTCCGTTCCATTTCCCTGTGCTGACACAACTTAGGGCTGCCTCTGCGAACTCAGGGCCTGTCATCAGCCAGCGGGAGAGCAGGCTGGACTTTGGGATCTCCCAGAGGAAAGCCAGTGTCTGCTGCAGGGCATGAGACGGGAAGGTGCTGCCATGTCTGAAGAGGAAGGTGAAAAAGTCCCTCCGAGGACTAGTGAGTGACGGTTCAGTCAGTGGATACCTCTGTTTATTTTATTATAAGATTAAGCTGTTATATAAGTTCGGAGTGTTTGGGTTGCTTGGAGCTGATATTATACGTTCCATTTTAATGACTTTATTAGGTGAAAGTATAAGAACAAATCCGCTTCCACTCATGTAAGCCTACAGGTATCTTTCTGCGAAGAAGCGTCTTGCTTTATGAAGCGTGAAACAGAGTTCGTGCCCTCTCTAAGCAATAATCTAGCTGAAGCTGAAAAGCTTTGTGGATGTTTTTTTTTCTTTCTGTTCTTATGACTGCATTTAAAGCAGTTGCTATTTCTTTACAAGGTGTTTCGGCAAATTTAGCCTGGAGATTAGATGAGTAGGTTTGAAATAGATGCATACTCAACAGCCTGGTTGGGGTATCCTACTGGGGGGCGGGGGGCACTGCAATTTCAGCCAATTCCTATACTCGTGTATTTGTTACTCATGTATTTCTGCGATGTCCTAGATGTACCATGCCACGTATACAGCTTGAAGTTCTTATAACCAGTATCAGCTGAACATTTTCCATTAATGGTAACGCTGGGATTTCAGAGGGAAAACTATTCCTTCTCTTCCTTACTCCCAGTCACAGGGCCCAGTAGTGCTAATGTCAATTAGGAAACTCAATTTAGAAAGGGAAAGGAGAGAAGCTGGCTGGGTCTGTGTTTTTTTTTTCTTTGTATATCCAGACAAAAGACTCTTTACACATTAAAGGAGAGTTTTTCCTTAGGCTATTATCTCAGGAGTGACCTATCCAAGTATGAAGCATGGATTTTTGGTTCTGATCCTTAGGGGTTGGGTAGAGTTGTGTTACTTTGTGGAGTACAAATAAAGATTTTTAACCAGGAAAGAGACTTACTCTGCCTTATTTCACCTGAGAAACATTAGGAATATTAAGTTCAGTTTTGCCTGTCTTGCTTATTGTCCTTCTCAGATATGTGAATTCCTCACCCCTGTAATTGGAGAGCCGAGTATTAAAGCAGCTTTCTCCTTCCTCAATTTTAAAAAATGTTTCCCTGTCCAAGGCAGTCTTTCTGCCTTCATTTTTTAAATTTTCAGGTTTCAGAGGAAGGAACCAGAGAGACAAGACTTAAACAGTTATTGTAGAAGGCAAGTAAAGAAAAGCTTCTGCAGCTATAACTTTATGAAATGCACTTTGCAGTTTTAGCAAGGTAGGAAAGACAGAAAATGTCTGTGTCCAGTATTTCTTCCTTTTTATTTAACCAACCTAACATAATGGTCAGAAAGGTTTGGGGAAAGGCGTGCTTGGTTATCTTCTGCTTGAGCAAAGCTGGAAAGGCAGGAGCCAGCTGGAGAGTAGCCTTGCCCTGTCTGCAGTGCGAGGTGCAGCTCCCCGTCTGGTTGCTGATCCAGTCGGTTGCTGTAAGAATGCCTTAAATTTTTTTTCCCTTGGATGAAAAATTATGATCTCTAGAGGCTCTCTGTGTTTATATTTTATGTCTAAATTCAGAGCTGAAATTACAGACAGAAATAGCGATGTATTGGCCCTCTTTAGAGAGAAAACAGGTTGATGGTGAGAAATCCGTCCGTGCCAGCAAGAATCAGCGGCTGGGTCGCCCTTCTGACTCCCCGCCCGTGAGGAAGGTTGGCGACTCTGCCCGGCGAAGGCACTGGCTTAATCCGAGCTGTTTATCTGCGTGTAAGTAACAGTAAGATGAATAACTTTTGCCTTTCCCTGAAAAAAACTGAGGCGTCCAGTAGGTATCTTGCGTGATGTACCCACTGAATGGGGAAGGTAATGACTTTGGGATTCCTGTTAGGAAATGGAGAATTGAAGAATCAGGATGGTCCTCTCATATTGCACAGTGAAAAGGAAAAATGCTCATTTTCCTTTTCTTGAGCATGAACTCCTCCTGCTTTTAACACAGAGTCAAAAATAGTAGAGGCTTAAGAGATCTTTTCAGACTTTGAAAACTAAAAACAGTAATGATTTTTCAGTTTGTGGGTTTTTTCTGCCAAAAGATGTTTTTATTAATTCTTCTTTAGCGAAGAAAGTAAGAAAATTTCCGCCCCCTTTTTGGAGGATTGGACAATATTGGCAGATTAATGGAAGGCTTTGCAAATCTTCTAATGGAAGATTTCCACAGCAGTCTGTGTTTTGACACAGAGTAAAATGAAAAGCTTTGAGTAATTCTATCCAATTCCTGTCAGCTCTCAGTTTGACATAAACTCTCTCTCTGAAAAACAATTGTCTCTTTTCCCTCTCTGCCCCAATTATAGAAAATAAACATTTTAATTTGATCCCTTTTTTTTCTATGCCAGATAGCAATCTGGACCTTGGAGAGAAAAAGAGCAAAATCTGCACTCTCTTTTCTGTTTAATACACAAATCATCTGAAGTAAATGTTTATGCAATCTGATGCAGGGTTGAGTTTTGAAATAACAAATCCCAAGTGAAATAGTCGCAGCCTGACACTCCTTAGCTTGATTTTCAAGATTAGATATATGCACAGCTACAAGCACTTTTTTTTTTTTTAGTGGGACTTTGCATGTCTTTACCCAGTGTGTTGGTTATTTGCAACCTGTGGTGGAAATTAGGCTCCTAACATGAGAAGAGTTTTTAAGGCATTGCTGCGGGATTACTGAGGAGTACTAATGATGCGAGTATGTCAAGTGACCTGATGAGTAAAGCTCTGCTGTGTGAGTGAGGGCTTTTGAAAGCCTGATCTGTCAATGTGTGGGTTTAAAAAAGAGGCTGAGAGGGAACTTAAAGCAATTGTCTGTCCAAGGACGCTCCAGGCTTGGTTTGCTGAGGTGGGAAATCAGAGCTCTAGAAAAATCCTTCAAGGATACAGGGAAAAAACACACCTTGGTGAAAGCAGAGGATTGGAAAAACACTTATTCTGAGAGTTTTTTTGAAAACCAATGTGAAAACTGTTTAGATGGATGGTCACTGTAAAGAGTGGTGTTGAAGGAGAACGCCAGGGTTTCTCCAAGCTGCTCTTCGTGTGACTGCCCCTCAGGCAACTGCAGTCGAAACAGTAAGAATTCAGATATTTGAAGTTCACGCCATTCATTTTAATTGAAACGAACGAGGGAGCACTTACATGTCAGCAGGTACAAGGAGGCAGGGAGGCAGTGATGGACAGGGCTTCGCTGGGCTGCCTCGGCAGCGTGCTGCTGCTCCTGCCTCACCTGCCAGGGGGGTCTGGGGCCTCAGCATCTGGGATAACTTTGATTTCTGTCTGATCCTCAGTCTTTTGATTTGCAATTACTTGGCCCCAGTTTCATGTAAATAACTTTTAAAATTGTTTTGTGCAGCCTCCCAAGCTGTAATGAACTTCAGATGAATAAATTGCACACCTGAGATCGCGAAACACTGGTAAATAAAATTGCAAAAGGAGAGATCTCAGGAAAGATGCAGACTAAGGAGTGGTGTAGGATAATTTCTCAGGAGAGACTATTTAAGTCTTTTATTTCCTCATCAGATGTTTTAAGAATTCCCTGAAGCGTTTTGTGGTAGAACAAAAGCCTAAATAATCGTAATTCTTGCCAACACCAGTCATTCCTGTAAAATTCATGCCTTGCATCTGTCTCTGTAGTCGTCAGATAAATCAGCACCCCCTCACAATAACCCTACAAAGCAAAGAGCGCAGTTGCGAGTCACGTTGCTGTGTGTTAAGTGGTTTAGTCAGCTCTCCAAAGGCAGCTGCTGGTTTTGCCAGGATGATTTCACGTCCATTTCCTGAATTCTCAAGCTTGTCCAGCAAGTAATTTGTATAACAACTGTCTTGGCCACCTAGCATCTTTCCTTGGATGCAAAAAAATGAGCTTTTTTTCCTATCCCAGCCACATGTACGTGTGTGTCTGTGTATAGGTACAAGGGGAAGTATGAACGCCAGCTCCTTCCCCCTGCTAATCTAAACTACTTTGCTCTTGAACTGTCGTATGTTGTGAATCCACTGTACATCTTGCCAAAAAAAACCCAAAATCACACGCATGAAAGAAAAAGGATTAGGTAGGTTTTTCAGGACAATATATGTTCCCTGTAGCCAGGATGGGTGAGACCGGGCAAAGTTTTATTCACTTTGCAGAGTTTTCCAGCACCACCCGCCAGGTCTCCTGGTCATGAATTCCTGGTGTCCTCCTGCTCTGCCCTAGGGCACCTGGCACATACCACCCTGCCCAGGAGGCACCAGCGCCCTGGGCTGGGTCACAGATCTCGTGTATTTTCAGATATTTTGAAACTGTTTTCACAGCCAGAGCGAGCCAGAGGAGACCCAGGAGCTCGCTAAAGTGCTCTTCAGACATTGCCAGACTTCTTGAGAGGACCAGCACTGGCAAGTGTGGACCTACAGCCCTGAGCAACACCTGGCCCGAAGCCTGGGGCATCACCTAGATTTGGCCATAAGCTGTAAACATCCAAGACCCCATGCCTTATGGCCACAAACCACTCAGTATGTAAAACCCTAACCTATGTGTCCCTACCTTTAAGAAGAAAGTAGCGTCCGAGCAGCAATTTGCAGCCGATTTCACTTTGGGTCATGGAAACCGCAGGCAGAGTCTGGCTCTGGGGCAGTGCCCATTGCTGCAGGTTCCCTGCTCTGCCCCAGAGTACCCTGGCACAAAATTCTCATTTGCCTGAGGCATACAGATACAGAGACTGGTGTCCCACATTTGTTCTTTCCTGTTGTCAAACATTCCTGAAGAAAGATTGTGAGACCTTTCAAATCATCCTTTCTGTATACCTTTCTTTGTTCTCCTTCTCCCTTTGCCATCTGCTACCCAAATCCAAAGTGTAGATGTGCGTCTGACACATCTGAATGTCCTTGTTTTCTCTCCTACCCCATTTCATGCTCATGCTTTATAGAGTCATTCCAGCAATGTTTTTACTTGCTTCTAAAGAGGTGCAAAATTAAGCATTTCATTTTTTCAGTTCAGTTGTAGTAGCTTATTTTATGGGAATTTTAGCAGGTCGACTCCACATAAGTGAGGTTCTTTAAAATGATGACACTTTAAAATGTGTCATCACAATTTAATTGCAGATTTCCACACACACACCCTCCCCTTGGGCTAACTGGCAAAAGGGTGAAAAATTCACCTGTTTGAGATCTGCAGCGTATACAATAAGTCTTCTGCTGATGCGAATAAGCATAGCTTTTAGTAGCATGGCATGCCCCTCGCTAATCCAACACCAGCAATATGTCAGCGGCTCGTAGGCAGTGCAATGACTTTGCCAGTGAGATTTTGGTCAATGGTATTTTGAAAGTGAGCACCATCTTCAATTACTTCTGCTTTCTAACTGCTTAGTAGAAGATTGTGTAGGGCAAACAGCAACCAGAAATCTTAAGAGCCAATCCTTAGAGCAACAGAGAACGTTCGCTGGCGACACAGGAGTGGACTGCACTGAAGACAGCTGGCTAACGTGTGCTTGCGTGTGCACAAATCCAGAACTCTAAGAATTACTTCATGAATATTTTTGGTTTAAAATTTTGAGAGCTTCAGCCTTATTTATATCCGAATAGATTTGATAGTGTGTCTGGGCGTGCGTGCATCTGCAACAGGGAGTAATTCATACTATGTACGCATTTTTAGGGAGAGGTGGATTCTATTTTGGATTAAAGAAAACAAAAGAATAAACAAAAGTAAACTTACAAAAGACCTCTGTGTCTAATTTTTTTTTTTTTTTTTGCTTTGCGAAAGTTGCAACTTTTGAGTACGAAAGTACCAGTGTTTAAAAACAGTTCTAAGGAGCATAGAAGTCCAGGAAAAATACTTTATAGCTACCGTTTGATTGCTTGTATAGTTTGAAATGAGCAGTGAATAAAGGATGGCTTGTAACAGAGGAAATGTGTGCAGGAGGATTATGCACACAGGCAAATGAGAGCAGTTAGAATTTAAAGAAAAAAAGTCCTGAACAGATATTCAGAATATCATTTTGAAGTAAAAGGCAAAAATCAACAGGAAAATACCCCTGTGAGTTTTGAAAAGGACAAAAATATAGCAAGTGGAAGCAGATGCAGGAGGTTTTCCTTTATAGAATAATGGTGGGAATTAGGACGAGAGTATGTTAATCCATTGGTGAACTAGAAGAGAGGAATTTGGAAAATGGACAGAACAGTGCACAAAAATGACCTGGAAGAATTGGTTGGTGCTGCTTAATATTCATCTAATTCTTCTGACATTAACCTAGATTTGGTTTGGTTATGTAAGTGGATGCATATATGTCAGCCTTTACATGTAATAGAATATTGCTCTGAAATGGTTTTTCACTTACTGAGAACTCCCTGCAGAATGCCAGGCGTTTCCCCATACCAGCTTTTTGCTGCTATGCTGATGAGGTTGTCTTTGGAAGGTGTCTCGCTGAGAAGTACCCTGATTATCAAAGTAGCTCAGTACTGATAGCATCAGGCACTGGTGAGAAACGGGCTTGCTGTAACAACGGGGTAGCGAGCTGCATTTTTGCTTCTAGAAAAGCAGTTCATAATGTTGGAAGTCTGACTGCAGCAGTGCATGTGATTGTACAACTGTCTTAAGTACAGCAGGCAGTTTAAAGATGCCTGTAAGTAGCAAAGAAGGTACAAAGATGGGGTACTTGAGTTACACTTGCAGCCGACGTGTAAAGCTCATGGTTTTCCCTCGCTATGCCAGTAGCACTGGTCAGAGACTTACGTTGCATAAACCTAACAAAACTCTAAAACCGAAACCCTCTCAGTACTTGCTCCACATGTAGCATAATTGACAAGAATAACCCCCACGCAGCTGGTATAACAGCAGCCCTAGGGAGGGCAGAATAGGATTAGAAGAAGAAAGGGGAAAGAGAGGAGCCAGACTGTGGCAGTAAGCAAAGCCGAAACAGAACTCACTCTGCTGCAGTGATACGTGGTCCTTGCCGCAGTGCACAGGAGTCCCTCTGAGTGCCGGCCTCAGTGGAAAAGGCTCATATATACTGTTTATTAATATGCAAACCACTCCCCGTGACAAGTATGCCATTATGACTCTCTCTCTCCCCCCTCTCACACACACACAGACACACACAAAGCAAATGCATCATTCCCTCAGATAACAAGCCAGCTTTGTGACTTTTTTGGACTAGTACAGCAAATTGGGTACTGGAGCTTCTGTTCAAGGGCAAAAAATACTTTAAAGTGTCATTTAAATAATAATAATAATAATAAATAGACACTGGGGAGCTGAGTCAGATGATGGGTGGGTTTTTTAAAATGTAAAAAATGCGGAGCAAGCCAAGAAACAGCTGTCTTAGATTATTTCTAACTAATGTGGAGCTCTCCAGTATCTGATCTAATTATAGAACAATGCCTTAAGTAGCTGCATTCTCATTAAAACAGAGGAGCCAGAAATAAACAAAAAAAAAAAAGAAAGAAAATATAACTTCCAGGCCTTTGTCATAAAGAACAAAGTGAGTTAAGATTTTTTTTTTTTTGCCATTATCAGTGAAGAAGGGGGCAAAAGGATTCGAGCAAACTCTGTCCATGAGTAATGCACATTAGTTGTTAGAGCTCTGTGGTGTTACTGCTTCTCATTACTCATGGGTGTTGTGCTTTTTTGTTTGTTTTTTTCTTTTTCCAATTCATTTGTACTTTGACCTCAACAAAGTCTGTTCAATGTCGCTGTGCTTTGCTTTCCTCTTTGTGTGCCACCAGAACGCAGCAGCCTTGGAGCAAAGCTTTCTGGTGCTAAAGAGATAGTCTGATGTGTACCGCACAAATCTGCTTTGAAGCCTCGTTCACTTTGTATAAATAAATGGTTGTGGGTGTTCTTCGCAGGTGCAGAGAGCAGTGCTAATCAAAGCGCTCTCCCCTGGGATGAGGAGGTGCCAGATCCTTGTAGCTCCCACCATTAATCATTTGCCTGCAGGTCAACCCACTTCCATGCAATACATGTTTTCCCCTGGAGTCAGCAGCTGAGTTTTCAACCACCAGCAGCCTTTATAGCTAAGAGAAAGTTTACAAAAAAAAAACCCACCCAAAGTGTCTTCTAATTGGGACTGGTGTAATCTGAGTTTTGAGCCAAATTGTCAAGGACAACCTTAACGGTGGCATTTCCTTTCTTTTGGACTTGCCTTGACTGCAGATTCATGCTTTAATATTCCTTTTCTCCAGCATATCAATGGGGGTGGTGGTGGTGGTGGCTGTGGTTTTGAGTACATCCCAAAAAGGGAAGGTTAAAGTGGTTCAACTAAAACCCTGTTTCACCAGTTTTTAATCGTTCAAAGCAGCCTTTGTGAGCCACGACTGTTCCTTCAATTGCAGAGAAGCAGCTGAGATTTTTTTTTTCCCCATTTCATTAGCAGAAAACTGAAGCAATATTTACAGTTCTCAAAAACTTTGCTTTTGGAGAGAAGTAAATGGAATTAATATGAAACAAACCTATTTTACAAATATTTGCAAGATTTTGAGCCACTGAGAAGTTCAATTTACTTGGAGTGGAACACAGCAGTATGTTGTGGGTTCTGGTTCTCAGCCTTCCCAAGAGGAAAGCAGAAGGTATTCTCCAGGAATTGCTTTCAACAGACAGCAGTTTCCTCCTACCTTGGCAGGGTTGCCAGTGATAGTGTGTGGTGAAGCATTAGTAAGAACATTGGTAATCTAGCTTTTGCTTTCGATGTGAGGTGGTTAACGAGTTAAAGCTGTACCTTCGCTGCAAGAGTTCCCTTTGTTGAGCTGGCATGAAGCACAAGCACTTCTTTGTGCTACAATTATACCTCAAACGAACGACGAGGTAGTAAAAAGCCCTTTTTCCCTTTGCCTGTAGGAAACCTTTAATGCGGATCAGGGAGAAAACCTTTCCAACCTGTGGCAGAACTGTGCTGAGGACCAACTCTTTAACTTTGTATTTTCGAATGGGTAACTCGGTCCCTGTCCAGTGGAAGCCGTGCTCAGGCCAGGCGTCACGGGCAGGCGTTATTCCCTCCCCCCGGTGCTGCTCTGAACACCTTAGGGTCTGGCAGGGAGCGTGGTTATACAAACAGTAGGATTTACAAAGGCTGCTGCTCAAGAGAGCACCTATTACTCAGGTGAGTACAGCTCTTTACAGGATCAGGAGGTAGGTTCCTCCTCCTGAAGAAAAAAATAATTCTTCCTTTCTGCCAGATTCTGCTTACCGCACATGTGAACAATCAAATAAATGCCTGCGCTTCCTAAAATGGGAAGTGATTTGTGCCCGCAAGTTTAAAATAATGAAGTTAGTAATGCGCTGAACCGGTTTAACCTTAGTTCCTTCTGTTGATGATTTCTTACAGATTAAGCTCTCCATTTCTGTTGCCCTTTCGGCCTGCAACAGCTGTTGGCCGCATGAAAAATGTGCTGAACTGCCAGTTGTATGCAGTCAGGCTGGGACTGTGTATCAGTTTGTTGCACGAGGCTCTTCGCCCAAAGTGTCTTTCGCTTCTGTTCAACTTCTGGAAGCTTTAGGACCGGGAGAACAAACCGATCGAGATCATCATCTATTAAATGAAGCGTGTATAAAACCTGGGTGGAGACATATCCGTTCAGGTCAGACACCTTCCCCTTGAACTGTGGCAGAGGCGTTTTCGTAGTAGGATCTGCGGTGAAATGCCCCGCGACTCAGCTGTTTGCATTTTGACAATTTGCCCTTTGCTCATGGAGCAACATCTAGTTTTCTTGCGGTCGGCCGAGCCCCGTGGACAGCTTTGCAGGCGTGTGTCTGGCGATTGCGTGGAGTCACAAGTCAGCAAAAGGATGCTTTCTGTGCATTTTATACAGGGACGCGAAGGCATTAACTAACTAAATGACACATTTTCTTTCTTGGTCAGCATGGAGGCTCCCCTCTCAGTTTGAAAGCCCTAGATAAATGCAGAGGAAGCCACGTGGATTAAAATTAAATCCAAGATTTAGTTCAGCAGATGTCCCTTTCAGAGCATTCACAGGCTATTGCGTGATCAGTACACTACAGGGCAGATCTCTTGCCTCATGATTCCCTAAGCGTTGAGGGATCACTCTGGCTATGGACTCGTGGCCAGCCCTTTCCCACCTCTTCTTTCTCCGTCACTGCTCCACCTTGCACCCCCATCGTTAATAGTTAAGCGCAAGATTTGAAACAAGAAACAGCGTCTCATGCTTTTGCCCATGTTTTGTTGTAAGTCTCTATGGTAAGATAGCTTGCTTACGCTGTGTGTCAGTAGAAACATGCAGCAGAAGCATTTCCCGACGGCTCACTTTGGGAACGGTAAGAGTCCAGCTCACCCAGAGCTGAAATGGGAGGAAGTGCATGACCACGCTGCAGGCTTTTCCCTGCTGGAAGGGAAACCCCAACCAGGCTTTTATGGCGAGCCAGCTTTTGCACTGGCCAAGACATGACCATGTTATTGAGACTGGTAACCTGCAGTTAGTGCGTCTGTTTGTGCCTCCAGGAGAATAAATCCACTCGAGCCAGAAGTGTCACTATAAATTTAGATATAGCTGTCGTGTTCACTTCCTTAGCAATTTCCTCGCGCCATCCCTGTCTTTTTTCTTTTTCTTTTCTTTTTTTTTAATTACAGTGTTATGCTACTATTACAGACTTGAGCAAACTAACATTTAGTGTAAGATATAGGAAGTGAATAATGATACCTTTCATAATTTTTAAGCCCCTTAACAAGGGATATTAGGCCTGTATTTAGAAACCTGCAAATGCAGCAAAGGCGCTTACCTTTTATGTTTATATGTAATAGAGCTCAGCAATTTGCCTTCTCTTTTAGCAAGCAGTAAATTAAGCCAGAGAAATTCAGCTTCAATGTTTGGCAAACGCAACTTAAGTTTACAAATACTTTTGCTCAAAGAAGTGCCGTGGGGGTATTTATTTTTTGAAAAGTTGGCACGTTTAAACTTTTTATTGTGAATTAATGTTCGTGTTGCTTTTTTCTAATTTGAAATATAACCATAAAAAAAAAAAAGTTGAGTGTACTTTAAAAACACCATCTGTGTGACTATAAGCATGTTCTAACATTTGCCGCTTGTTTTGCTCATGCACATTGCATTGCTTTATGATATTTTGTAAAAAGTATACAGAAGGGTCATGAATGCATTTGAAAGAAATTATCCATTCTTAATCAAACATCCTTCCAGTGTTACCGTAGCTCCAGTAAAAGGCAATGTTTAATGATCAATGAGATCATTAAATGAGCAATAATGAGATTTGCTTTTAAAGCAGAGCAGCTTAGAGAAGTAATCAAGTACAGAGAAGCCTACAGTTTGGGGGGTTTGGGTTTAGCTGATAACTTTTTTCCTCTGCTGCCGGCAGCAGGGAGCTTTTGTGCATAGAAGAGTGAAAAGCATCAGCTGAAAGATTCATCTTCAAATTGCTACATGGAGAGCAAGAGCAGTAAAAAGCAGACTGTTAGAGACAGTTCTTCATGTTCAGAAACAATCTCTCGGATTTGTTCATAAGAAGCAGGAAAGTTCACAGGTGCCGGTGGTTGTGTACGAAAGACCCTGATCCAAAGCCCAGTGAAGCTGGCTTAAGGACTTGTGCTGACTTCAGTGGGCTCTTGTCTCAGGTGCTGGCTTTGCACTTGAGAATATGAGTAAGGTTGCAATGGCTCATTTAGTTGAAGCATTTGGAATTACTTTTTCTACTGCATTTGCTTCAGCATTTCATGTAAGTAACGCTCCGTCCTGAGTTAGCTGGCAGACTATTTACTTTCTTTAGCTTAGCGCTCCTGTTTATGAGAAACTGGCCAAGGTAAGGAAAACCCAGTTACCCTACAGAATGCATTTATCCGAATAGCTTCTCTGGCTTAGAAGAGGAGCAATGACTCTCTTCCCAACGCGTAGGGAGTTACACGCATACATGACATTTAAGCACAAATTCTTGATGAATAGCCAGAGGATCCATCTCTTCAGAAGATGCAGTTCAGCATAGAGACACAGAGTGGAGGTCCTTGGTATGTCAGCTGACGGCTGACCCATGCCCATTTGTGGTCTCTGTACTGATGCTTTGTTTCCCATTACATCCTGCAGAAATTCCCTCATGGAACTGGAAAAACCACATAGCCGAGTCAGGGCAGTCAGCTGCTTTTCTTATTTCAATTAATGCCTTGTTATCCCTCTGTAAAAGGGAAGTAAGAGTTAAGAAATAAATATCTGTGTACAAGTTGCAGAAGATAAGAGAGCTTTGTTCCTCATTTCGTGCATGTGGTCGAAGTATTGATGAAAATTGGAGATGCTGTCTGTTTGGATAGTTAAATCACGAGCTTTCATCCCCTTGTGGACCCTTGTAATTGTATCACATTGCATGAACGACTACGTAAAGGAATCAGATGTGCTTTATGAGTAGGAAAATAATCTGTGATTCACAGAAGTAGGCCAATGCAATTAGTGAAATGTTAAGCCTCGTAATGTAATGTAAGATGTGCTGTCTGCCCGCTTCCATCCACATCACTTTCAGTAGGGATAACATTACACAAATGTGTTACTTAACAAGCAAATATCAAAATCTTTTGAAGAGAAGCCTTCTTAAAAACATTAAGCTGCTTCATCTCATGAACAAGTACTAGATGGTCTCACTGGGAAGTCCCCGGGGAGTCCTGAGCAGGCACAGGACCCGTGCAGGGAGGGCACGCTCCCTGTTTACAGATATGCACTGAAAGGCTGAAGGAGGAGAAATCCTTCACTTCAACCTTTTGAAATGTGAGAGTTCCCCAAAAAAGTAATCTCTCCACACCATCCTTTGTGAGTCAATGAAATGAATCATATGATATCACAATCACTTTCAAGGAAACTAAAGTGGATTAAGAACAACAGGGTTTCAAAACTTTGTAGGTTTTGTTTTGCATTTTGGGTTTTTTTTTTTCTTTTTTTTTTTTGCTTTTCCAGGTTATTGCTGTAGGACAAGTTTTCCTGGAAGTATATGGGGGCAATCTGGCAAAGCGAGCGAGGCAAAAGGATCAATGTCTAAGCCTTAATTTTGCTACCGTGCAATAGAGCCGTAGGTGCCTCGTGAAGCACATAAGTGAAATACTTCATCCTGCCTGAAAACCAGAATTCTACTTTTAAAGGAGCAAGGTGTCCCCCATGGCTCCAGTAATGACTTTCCAGCAGCACCTGCTCTAATCACAGCAGAAACCAGTACTGGTAAGTCCAACATAAATGCACTAGGGGAACACTTGCATTTGTTTCCAGATGACAGAACTTACCCAGTTCCGTAGCTAGCCTACATCTAAAGCTCACTGTGTCCCCAGTATATTGGCATACTAAAGGAGATTAGAGGAAGTATATGTCTAATATATATAAGAAAACCCTATTGAAAATACTAGGTGAGGAATGAACTTGTTTAGCTGAAACACTGGATGTCTCTGATTAATGGTTAATCTTGAGGAAGAATTAACACCAAGGGACCTTGTCTGATGGTTTCTGAAGCTGCAGACAGACAGCTCTTGCCCAAGCGCAGCTTGATCACGTAGCGTGTGTGTTCCTGGAGGAGCTGGATGCGCTGCGTGGGGGCCACAGGCAGCACGAGGTGGTGCTTCTGCCTGGCTGAGGCTTACGGGGACTTCAGCTGACGCGTGCTGCCCTGCCCTGTGGCGCAATCGCTTGGCCTCCCAGCCTTTCGTTCACGTCCTCTTTTGGGTTGATGCTGTGTTCGGACCTGTGGACATGTCTTTAAGGGGACTTGCTTCCAGTTGCTTGAAGCTCTGGGTGCAAAACCACAGGTAACTATGTGCGGTAGGCAGCTGTATTCCTGATTTGCCCATAGAAAGCAAAGAAGCACAAAGCTAGGTGCATAGACCTGGAGGCCATTTCTAAACCTAGCCATAAATATTTACTGCTTTATCTTTGTCTTGTGCTTGTCTGCAGTTGTTGAGGCCCAGAGGTTAAATATATTAAGGCAGTGTCTTTTGTTTAGTGGCTTAAAGTGCAGCAGAAGGGGAAGGGAGCTAGTATTTGACATTAGACAGGTGTAAACTGCAAAACTAATTAAAAATTAACAAAATACCAGGCATGATTAGAATGAGAATCCATTGGGAAAAGCTCTGCAGGGAGAGCAACAGGGGTTGCCTTTGGCTTCAGACTCTCCTCTCGCAGCTCCGGAGAAGAGAGGGATGTCTGCCCTTTTCCTTTTTCTCAGGTGCAGGAAGCATAAAATAGCCCTGCCCGCATGGTGCACGGAAGGATGATCTGGGTCAAAACGCAGTTTCCAACAGCAGTTGTGCTCTATGTTCCCGCTCTGATATCCAGACATAGTGGTAATCATGAAAGCGCAGCGCAAAACTGCAAACACCCTCTCTTTACACTGCTTCTGTAGAGGCACAATGGAAGAAATACCATCTTTTCTGGTAACATGCTCATTTTAGCTTTGGGGAGATATCTGGAGGTATTATTAAATGCCTCGGATACGTTTGGGTAGACAAGACGTGTCCATCATCAGCAATCAGCCAGAGATATTTGCTCATAATGGTATAGTTTCCAAAGTGACAGAGGTGGCACTGAGCAAAGTGACATAGCTGGAGGAAGTCACTTTTGGGTAAAATGATCTTATATAAAACTAATTCAATTACTGTTTTCTGTCAGTGCAAAATTATTCATCAACTTCAGTGATTTGAGCTTTAATTCATGTGAAGACCAGAGCTTGCCCTGCTAGGATTCCTGGGTTTGTCTTCTTTTCTCCTCAGCATAACAGAAAATAATGTGAAATGCCTCCAACTTTCCAGAGACGAGCCTTTCGAGGTCAGTATCTGTACTTTTATTGCCTTGCCAAAGTCAGAATATGTTCCACTTTACTGTTGTTTCGCTTGCAGAAGTCTGAAATGATCAAGATTCCTGCTTGGTGAGTTGTTCCTAAGAGGTTTCTGGTTTTGAATGCTTGGTCCTCCATCAATCACGATATCGTGAAAATGTTTATTTCTGCCCTCCTTCCTCCTTCCAATCTTCTTTTCTGGAGACGCAGATTGCATAACAGTCTCTGAGAAATATTAAGACTTTCAAATGGCCACCATCCTTCAGTTATTTGTTCCTCTCCTTTTTTCCATAAACTGCAGACTTTAAGGAGTGAAAACCAGAAGAGAGCCTCCTGCTTTTGACAGATGCTGCCATATAACTGACTTCACACCTCCAGCAAATACTGACTGTGAGGACGGTAAAGGGGCTACATATATTTTGCTGTTAAGTTTATAGCACTTTTTTGTTGTTGTTGACTTTGAAATACAGAAAGTCTGCAAACTGCAGTGGTATTTGCACAGCAGCTCGCTCTTCGTGTTTGCTGCATGTACTGGGAGCGTTACTGCTGCGCTACTTAAAGGGTTAGACAAGTACAATTGGCACTTCACCAGAAATGTTTCCGGGTTTGGGTGCAACTGGGGTTTGAGAGTCCTTTGTTAACAGAAGGGAACAGGGAAAAAAAGAAGTTAAAAGCACACCATGTGAAAAGACCGAGTTCTTCAGTGGTGTAGACATTGATATTTTTGTCATTGTGTACTGCGGGAAGGCAAAATACTTGGACGTTGATGTAAAACATTTGATTTACTCGTACATGTTTTGGACAATTCCACCTACCCTCATAAAATCGTAGGAAAACATAAATTGCTTGAACTACAACTATTTTGATGTCTTATCCAAAATATTTGCTGTAATCTTAAGGCTTTCGCAACATCATCTTTATCTGTAAGTATGTTTTTCTTAGCAAAACCAGATTTTTTTCCAAGAGCATTAAGTACCTGTGTAAGTTCTCCTTGTCTCCATGGTGGTTTTGTTTTGTTTTTTTTTTTACTGTTCTGATAACTAAGATAATTTCTTACCTGCAATTTCTTGTGGAGTTCTGACCTATTTAGCAATGTCTTACAGCATGGCACATGGTTTGACCTACAATGCTATTTTATACCTAGCATCAAAATTGTGAATATACAGCAGCCCACAAGCGATAGAGGCTCCCCCCAGCCCTCTGTATGTTAAATAATCACTGCACTTCTGCAGGGGACTGAAACCGAGACAGGATAACGTATCTGTCTGTTTTCTTTTTGGGTGCTCAGCTTTTCTGGAAGTCGTGATGAAACCACTCACCCGGTTCAGACAATGCGCCCTTTTGTTTCCACTGAATCAGACAGCGACAGGAAGAGAGGAGAGCAGGTTGCAACATGGGGCTTGGAGGAGCTGTCTGTGTTGTTAGGGTGGGGTTGAATATCAGATGTACGGTTGCACCAGGCGAGTTGCGTGCCTAAAGATAAAGCAGAGGTATTTGTCCAACCCTAAAAGTTACCCTGTCAGTCGGGACAGCTTGCCTGCAGGCAGCTTTCTCACCTCTTTACCGATCTCCTGACCTGTCTGAATGAGTGATTAGGGAGTTTTTGCTTATCCAGGTAGTCTCCTGGGTTTGCTAGAAGTCACCCAAGCCATCCTCGTCTCAATTCTATCTCAGTCTCCCTGCTGGTCTACATGTAGCAAGAGCTGCTTCTTTCCCATCACACAGCAAATGCTCGGACAGGGCACGAGATCCCCCCTCAAAGGGTGGCAGCCGGAGCTGGAGAGACGCAGTCTACGCTCACGGCTGAGTGAGAGCTAAGACATTTGGGAGCTCACAGGCTGAGTGCCCTGTCCTGTATGGATGCTCGCCTGCGTGCAAGCAGGCTTGCAGTCTTGGTGTATGCCTGAGAGAGAGGCAGAGAGCACTTAACTCGGGTACTGCTGCCTCTTTTCAGATGCGATTTTCCCCTTAGTCTCTTTTCGCTATTGCTGCATTCCCCACACGAGATGCTACTGTAACATTTCCTTCTGTGCTGAGTGTGAAAAGCATAGAGTCTCCTTAAGAGGTGACTCTACCTGCTTCTCACTGCAGAATGCATAATCCTGATAAATGGATTTCCTGTCTTCAGGCAAGGGAAAAACATCGCAGAATATGTTCACCACGCTGCGTACAGCTCTTCCATACTAAAATGCTGAGTACTTTCCGCTTTGAAATTTCCACTTTTGTTAAGATGTCAGTAAACTTACTAGGTTCCTTTTAATTTTTCTTTTAGCCAAACTCTGCTATTTTACAGGCTTTCAGTAATACACCTCTGTTTTTCCTCTGAAGAAACAGCAAAATCATTGGAGAGTTCTTCTGACTTTTTTTATCACAGTATTGAAAGAAATGAAAGTAGTTTTGTGTTCTTAATAGTTAATATAATATTTGCAAATTTTTGAAATCTGTGGCATTAAAGTACCTGAAATTAAAGTTGCACATTCGTTTAAGGAAGTGGATATAAAAAAAAGAGGAAACGTATTATCTGCCTACACCTTGTACTTCTGATCTCTTACCATGAGTGAGGATAATTCTGGCCAGAAAGAAAATGAGAAGAGTCCGCAGATGATAAAACCCAGCTAGCGAGGTAAGGATACCTCTTTTCTGAGTTGTCTGTGGAGACTTCTATCTCCCGTAGAAGCTGAGGAGTGACATTTCTCTTTCCAACCTGAGATGGATCAATTACTTTCTGGTAGAAAGGGTAAGGGCTTTGAGGACCCTGCATGAGACAAGGGCAGTGCTCTGGAATGGAAGTACAGTAGGAGTTTATCTGGGAGTAGCTATATGTGCACATTAGTGTTTGAAAGCAAGGGAGAATTTTGTCACCTGCAGAAGTACATTTGTTGACTTAGTTACTCAGTGGCTCAGGAATGTATTTGCATTCTTCAGGGGAAAAAAAAGGTAAAAAATGCTGGCAGACATCCTCTAAGTTTAGCATAGTTTACACTTTCTCACGAGGTTTATTGTATGTACGCCCTTCTACTCCTAAGCAGAGAACTGAACCAAAAGCTATCCCAGGCAATGCAGTTGCTGGAAAGAGGATTTGCCCTTTGTATGACTTTGGTTGCAAACACTTTAGCTGACCACTAATGCTGCAGATGATGTGTTTGTTCCATTGCTGAAGCTATCTTTGACCTCATTTCCTCACATTAACCACCAACTAGAGGCTAATCAATAGGAACTATTTGCAGTCACTTGGAGCCCAATGGATGATGCAAAAATTGATGTTATATGTGCAAGAACATAACAGTAATAGAATAGTTCTTCAGTGTTGCTGCTGCAGATTATGGTGTTAAAGTTAGAGTCGTTTAGGTTGGAAGGGATTTCTTGAGATCTTCTAGTGCAGACACCCTGCTGAAGCAGGGGCAGCTAGAGCCAGTTGCTCAGGACCATGTCCAGTTGGGCTTTCAATATCTCCACAACCTCTCTGGGCAACCTGTTCCTGTGTTTGAGCACCTTCACAGTAAAAAAGTGTGTTCTTGTGTTCAGATGGAATTTCATGTGCTTTAATATATATCCATTGCCTCTTGTCCTGTTCGTAGGCACTACCGAGCAGAGTCTGGCTCCCTTATCTTCACCCCCTCCCCTCGGGTATTTATATACATTGATAAGATCCCTTGAGCCTTCTCTTCTACAGGCTGAACAACCCCAGCTCTCTCAGCCTCTCCATGTATGGAAGATGCTCTAGTCCCTTAGCCATCTTTGTGGCCCTGGGCTGGCCTCACTCCAGTAAGTCCATATCTTTCTTCTACTGGGGTGCCCAGAACTGTGACTGGAGCTGGTGAAGGTACACTCACCAGAAGTGAGAACCTAAAACTGTTTGTGGACTTGTGCTATCCTCTGCAAAAAGTTTTGCTACCTAAGTAAATTATGCAAATTTAGGACTTATTCCAGGAAGGTGTTGCACGATCTCAATTTCTGTGGCACTTGATGTGAGCTCTTAACACTAAGTAAAATGGTTTTGAATCCTACACAACAGAAACATGAAAACAACCTGGCCTGCTCATGATTAAGTTAAATGTAAAACCTAAGTGGCATCCTTGCAGTGGCCAAACAGTGATGTTAATTTTTAATAAACTGAGTAGACAGATCATGGATGTCAAAACCACTGTCGTTATGATCTATAGCTATTTCTCTCCTCTTCCCTATTGGGGCACAGTCCTGAAAATGGTCTCTTCTCTGAATATGAAATCGGTGACTATCTTCCTAGTCACAGGATGGGAGGGTTATTTAGCAAGTCCTGAATCACTCTTTGATTCTGAAATAGTGAAGGCAGAAGCCTGGAAGCAAAGTTTCATGTTCTTATGGATGACATACATGAGGAAATGTAATTCTCAGCTTATGAGTACTGTATACAATCAACCTAAGTAGATTTGCCAGAAGAAATATTTTACCTAATTCTTAGAGATAAGTATCTTTCAAGCAAAGAGAACAAAGACTGCTGAATAAGTAATCCAGCTGTATTAGACCTCTATGCCTCAGAGAAATATTGGAAATTGATATTTAAATAAAAACATCTCCTAGTAGCACATAGTTTAAATAAAAAAATTATTAAATCCCTCACCAAGTCAGTGGAAACTGTCAGTAATTTGGTGAGGTCAAGTGTTTACTTGTAATGTGCACATCCTCACCGCAGAAGAGTAATAGTTTTCATCTTCCAGAAGCTAAGGACTTGTCGAATTGGCTTATCTAGTCTCGGGTGTTCAGAGTGAGACTTGTTCCTTCAGATCCTATTTTCCAATGCTTTCTAGCTGGCATTTACTACACTGGTAGCATGGAAGTTTTGCTGCCCTCCCACTCCGGGAGCCGATGGGGTAGGTAGGGCTCTACTCAACATGCCAAATATGTCAGGCCCCTTGGAGAGTCAGAGCAGAGGCTGTATGTGAGCTGGTGGAACATGTCCTTTGAAGGCAGGTTCCCTAGCAGCAATCAAGCGTTGCAGTGTGCTCATCCTGTTCACAGGGGCGTATCTGCCACAAGACATGGTCCTCCTCATGTGACCTCAACTTATGTGCTTGGGGTTTCCATTAGTTGGACAAATTTGATTAAGGCAATTTCTCAGCAGTTAAGCAATGCAGGTAAATGCAGCTGTTAGGGCTTTGTACTGGGAAAGGAAGACAGAGCGGTAGTGAAAAAGCTTCAAGAAATGTAACATTTGTGTAAGGATCGCTTTCCAGGAACGGATAGAAATGAGACCCTGACCAGCAGACATGGACCTAGCGGGGAGGATGTGAAACACTGTGGACTGCAGCTGCCGCTGTGTAAAAGACAGAGGAACACCTAAAACATAAGATACTTTAAGCTGGTTTGAGATTAGTATTTCCCCCTTGAATACTTGTGTTCTGGGTAAATATTATTTAGCTTATTGAGAGCTGTCCAGTCACTTGTAATTCCAGTCATTCCCCTGCACTGCCCGTAGGGTAGTTGCCAAACTGAAGTCAGGTCTGTGGCGTTGATCATATTGACTGGCAGGAGACGTCCTGCCTGAGAAAGGCAGTGGACTGCCTTTGCGGGTGTCCCAGGGTGGTCAGGCGTGCTCTGCTACACACCCAGGCTAAAGACTCCAGAAAAGGGTATATGCTTTTACAGATAATTCAACAATCAAAAGCTGCCATGGTATTGATTAAATGAAATAAAAATGTGGGAGGAGAGCTAAATCAACTTCTAATTAATAGGGCAAAAAATCGTTCTATAGGCAGCAAGCGATTCCATATCTGCCTGTTGTAAGTCCTTTGCACATACTTTGAAAGAATTAGTGGTGGTCAGTGTCAAAAGCAGGATACTGTGCTGGCTGAAACTCAGCTCTGACTGTGACTTGTACAGCTCCAATATGAGTAAGGAATGGTTTCAGAAGAGCTGTAAGACAGGGTTATATAAATTATTGATACCTCAAAAGTAGGGCAGGGTTAAAGTAATGTCATTGTGCCACTTCCAAAGAATATTTGTAAATCACAGAAGAAGAGAACACGACAGATTATCAACGAATAAGCTTAAGGAATAGTGGATAAAACTATACTGCATAATTTAAATCCAAGGTAAAAAATCAAATATTTGTTATAGGAGCACTTATTCGGGAAAGCTAAGGCGAAGTGCTCTTTGGAATATGTGCATGACAACTGGGACAAAAATTAAGATAAAAACAGAAATACAGTTTTCCAGCCCACACCCATTGCAATGATTATCTGCAGTAGAAAAGATACATGCATATTTTTTGCAGGGTTGAAGCTTAGCAAATTCTTTATCTTCTTGCTAATGTTAGAATCCTCTTTGTCTGAAATGAATGTTTTTAGTTATATATTCATGAAAGTGCACCTTGAACTCAAATGCGTCATGGCTAAGTGCTTTACTGAATCTAGATGTAAGTAAAAACACTTGATAGAGTAAACAATAAATAACTTCCTTAAAAATAAACTTCATTTGGAAACTCATGCTTGAGTGAATGATCCTGTTTTCCATAAACATCCATTCATACGTCCAAGCTGCTTGGAAAATTAAATAATTATTGCAAAACAACAAAAGAGCCTCGTTGTGCCTTAAATTTTCCACATGTCCAGCATGTTGTAATGTCTGTACATTAACTTGGTGTTCCATGCTTAGTTTCAGCTTCTAAAATACCTCACTGCACTGAAGATGTTTCAGCTCTCAGCTCTAAGGAGGTTGAGCTCTTCTGCAGGGAAGTGCGAGTGCATTGACAAAAGGTGACGCTGAGGATGGATTTGTGAATGGCACTTCTCTCCTTGTCAAAGGCTGTGAAGCCCCTGTGAAAGCAGGGCTTTTAGGCACGCAGGAAATGCCCCCTGGCTGGTACAATTGATCGCACCACTTTGGATGATCAGGTGAACTTGTTCGTGGCATTGGTTTATACGTGCTGCATCTTCTAAAAATAATGCTGGTTTCCATGCATACTGTTCGGGGTTAGTACAAAATATCCTGACTGCCTGCTATCTTTTGAATATCAACACAATATGTTTTATAAATAACATATAAAATGACTAGGCAATGAAACAATTAATTGATTTTATAATGAAGCATGAAATCAAATAGACTTTGAGATCGAGTTGAGAGAAGCTGGTGTCTGATCTGATTAAGATCAATGTCATTTTCTGCTCATTAGAGCCCAGAGGCTGCTGATGAAGAAGTCATTAGTCTTAGTTTAGCGGTCATAGAACAGTTCGACAGGTTTTACTTAGTGATACGTGAACGACAGCTCAGTCTTAGGGGTCATCAGTGCAATATTGACGCAGTTGTTTTGATGTGGCCAGATTTATGTCATGGGGAGAAAAAGGGGACTGCAAAACCTTTAATGGGTGCTTTACCTTTTGATCACCGAATAAATTCTTTGCTGAGCTGGAATGGTGAATCCATCATGTCCTTGTGGGTAAACACATGAGAGTGCTTTGTAGAAATGTTAGACATCAGTAGACTCCCAAATTTCTTTGGTTTTAAATCATTTTGATGCAGAGCAGGTCCAAAGAAATTCAAGATGCCCAACTCGTTTTGCTTTGGAGTGTGGTTTTGTTTTGTTTTCTCCATGGTGCTTTCCATGCAAACGGTGACCTGGGAGAGGTGAGTTTGAGAGGGCAAGGCTTCTCTGCCTGGGAGATGTTTGGCATCCACCTGGTGCCCCATGGACTTGTGTTTGCACAATCAGGATGTAGTTGAGAAATGTCTTTAAAAGATTTCTTGGATTTATAGAGCCATACACAGAAATCTCAGCTGCAGGAAGTTGCAGTTGTATCACTGAGTAGTAGCCTGGGTGAGGAAATGTTCTTTACCTTGAAGTATAAGCAGAAAGTGTTAATAGAAGAATTTCTAGGAGAGTAATAATTGCACTCACCTGATGCATGCTACAGAAATCTCTCAGACTGAAGGGGACTATTGTGAGAGCTAGGGAGGATTTGCAATTGCCCTGCACAAGAAAGTTCAGTATTTGCATGCAGAGCTTTGCTGATATGAAATGCTCATTTTTCAAGGTCTTTTCCTGGGAATCAAAGTCCTTAAAAATAAAGAATTTACAAATGTAGAAATATTTTCAATCTCAACAAGATATTTTAATACTTCAAAGTTTGTAAATTGCACATGACTTGAATTACTGAAATCTCCCAAGGCACTTCGTAACTTCAGTACTTATCCAGATTTTCCCATTTTGAGTGGAGCCTTGGAGGGGTGGGCAAGGGGAAAAGTGTCCTTTTAAAAAAAAAAAATTGTATAGATATACTTCCCTTACCAAAATAATTTTCCTGTGAATCACCTACTTTTGTGTGACCCCCACACGTCAAGCAGTTCAGCCAGAGAGAAACTTGTCATGCTGGATGAGAATGGAAGTCAATATATTTCCTCTGGGGCAAAGAGAGAGGTACTTTCCTGTTTTGTTAACTGCCAGAAAAGTAAATCATGTCAGTCAGCTCAGCAAAATGAAATACACTAACTTCTGTATGAGCCAACCTGAAACGAAATACGGTTGGGTTTTTTTAATATTCTAGATTAATATAGAAAATTTCCTGTAAAATCTGTGAAAAAGTTATCAGAAAATGCATTTCTGTTTGAAATAACCCCAATAAAGAGCTCTTGGTTAGTTTTATGTAATACATTGAAGATATATTTAGTCCTTTGCTGAGTTCTTGCTTTTAGCAAAACTTTGAATGTTGAGTAATATTAATACATCTCTGCAATATCACACTGATTTGTTTTTTTCATTGCATTACTGACTTTCTAAGTTATAACTAAGAAACAGTATTAAATGTTTTAAATTTTTAGCCAGGGTAGGAAATGGAAAAAATAGCCACAGATTAAGTATAGAAAATGTCTGCGAATACATTTTGGAAGACAGCTTAAGAGAGTTCTTAAGCAGGCAAGTCAAAGGGAAAAAATACTTACACAATCAAATATGGCTGCAAAAATTAATCCATTTAAATAATTTCTAGCATGTTAATACATTTTTAGATGTGATAAACTTATAGTGATTCTATCATTCATTTACCTGCAGGCTTTTAAAGCGAGGCTGGACGGGATTTTGCCACTGATGGACAAGAACGTGCCATTAACGCTGGGATGTGAACTGTTGCAGCAGTCCATTTGCTAAGGTAGGATATCTGTCATCTGGTTTTTGAAGGGCAGACCGTGTGGTATGTAAGGTGTCAATTCTTTTGTGAAAAGTCCCTCCTGAATAGTAGCTCTATTTTAACAACGTAATGTGGCAGATGCTTTACTATGGGAGAAGCAAGTGCTACCTCCATAACTCATTGTCTCTTCACTTTTCACAGGTTAATCAAAGTTCTTTATAGCTGGGTGAAATCATCACAGATCCATTATATTTAGCAAAGTCGTACTGTTCTGTATTCATATTTTTGAGCTATGGGTGAGTGCAAAGCAGTAGGTGAATGTAATACCATTTTGTGAATGTAATACCATATTATGCTAGACCTTACAAACAGAACAGCACTAGCTTTGTTAACAGAGTTTTCTGGTTCTTTACACTAAGCAAAAATCCTGAGGGTCCTGCAAATCTGTTAGTTAATATTTGCTAGCAGGTTTTAAGAAATGTGGCTTTTACTACAGTAGTAATACTCTAAACATCTAATCAATTTTCTGTATAGTTAACATTAAAAGTATGTATATGGATACTTTTTTGCTCTGAAGCAAAATTAATTTCATTCTTAAAAAGGTACAAGATAAATCTATGCAGTAAACTCACAGCTGGAAACTATTGGTCTCCTTTTGGAAATCCTTTGCTTTCTATAAAATGTGAAGGACATGCACTAACTAGCATGTTCGCATTCAGAAACTCTGCTTTTATACTTTTCTCCAAAATCTACCAAATACCCCTTTCTCCAAACCAGTGAAGGTTTAGCAGTGCCTTTTTTAACCTCTGTTAACCACGAAATTTATTTGTCAGTATAAACACCTGGAAAAAACATAGTTTTGGAAACTAAATTTAAACCCCAGGCTAAGTTTGCTAGGTACCTACTTGTCATACCTTGAAGCCAAAAGTTTTTGAAAGACATTTTTGTAGCAGCATTTGTAAAGCTAAAATTATCAGTTTGCTGGCAGCCTGTTGTTAAGTGTGCTGAGTTACCACTTTTAAACAAAAATACTTTATAATAATTAAAGTAAATTTTATAAACCAAAAGACGGTTATACGTTTTCAGGATTTTGACTGTAGTATATCTTTTAACGAGCCAAGTATTAAACCAGGTCAGTGGCTGTAATTTTTCTGCCACAAAGGAACAAAAAAGATGCCTTCATCAACTCTTCTTCTTTGACTTTAATTCTTCTTTTCAGTTCTGCCTGAGATGCATTTTGCCTGCGGTCTTTTCATCAGATGTATGACATCACTAGGAAATACCATGTCCAGAGCGATCATATGGGATCAACTCATGCTTACATATCCTTTCCAGATGTGGCCACTTCAATTAGGTGGATGTAGAGCAGCTGTGGGATCGGATGAAAGAGTTAAGAAATCCTGTGGAGAAAGCAGGAGGCTCTCCAGGTGACACAAAGGCAGTGGTGATCAGGAGGCGGGGAAATGCTTATGCTGGGAAGGGACCATAGAAATCGTTATACGTGCCAAATCTGTCAAGACTAATAATTAGTATTAGCAATAAGTTATGTGGTTATCATCAGATCACAGTGAAATAGTGATAGCAAATTTAACAAGATGTTTGTGTAGTTAATCCTTCGGTTGATGTATGGTTTATAAAGTGCTACAATGGTAATGAAAATGTCATGCCTTCAACAAGGCAAATGAAATAAAAACAAGTTGGTGCATGCGTAAAATTGAGGTTGTACAATTTTGCACGGTGCTGCACTATGCACCGTGCTATGTTCCTGTTAGACCAAAACAGGATCAGGGAGGTGTGAAGTGAGAGGCGCTGAAAGAAACTGGAGGCAGGGAGAAGATACAGCCTCAGCTGCATCTCAGGCAATGCTGCCCGGAGGCAGCTGGGGCGGAGGTGCCTGCTACGCTGAAAAGTCGGCTCTGAAAGACAGTGCCTGGGAGGGAGATGAGTCTGGGGGCTGCTGTCTCGGCTCTCCGGGTGAACAAGGCCACAGGTCAGCTTTGGCAGGCAAGACAAGACAGTGGAGATGGCATGCTGAGCCACCAGCCTGGTTTCCTGGGCCAAGATACGCCTCGGAGAAATCCCTGGTCAAGCTAGAAGGACAGACCAAGGTTAGGTTTGTCCTAAGTGTTGTCACGTCTGTGTTTTTCTTTTCTAGCTTTGTTTCATGCTCATAATCCAAAACTTAAACCTTGACTCTGTTGAATAAACTTGGTGCTTTTCCTTTTATTTTTTTTCTCCAGCATTTCAAGTCAAGTCAGGTGACTCATGGGTTAGGCTTTCCCAAGCCCCGGGGCATGTGTTTCCCATACCATTTACCTGTAGGAAAGTTGCTTTGGGGCTCACCAGTATTATTTACACACGGTGTGAAACAACTCCCAACAGGAGACCAGGCAGTCAGCCACTGGAAGAAGTTTTCCCGATGTTGGGAGGTTGAAGCCCGCCTGGGCAAGGACCATTGGGAGCTCCTACGTCAGCCACTTGAGCAGCCCTTTCTGGCCGCACTTAGCTAGTACAGAGAGCCTCCCCAGGCAGAGGGGAGGAACCACAAGCTGCACCCAACAGCAGACGGTGGAAACAGATTCTCAAGGGCCTGTATCATGTCCCTGCCCAAACAGGGACTACTGCAGCTGACCTGGTTATCGCAGTCTACTATGTTATAATTAACTGACCAGCTGCATCTATGCTTGTAGCCTATTTCGGCTGCAAATTATCATGTGCGAGTATGCATTGAAAAGGAGATCTGGATATGTGATGGACCAGGAGCAAAGGCGTGAGCAGCTCGTGTTGCTCAGCCAAGTCAGGAACTCACAAGGCTGTGGTAACGCTGTCAGGTGCTATTGCTTCCCTGTATCCTGAGAGGCATTCCCATGGCCAGATGGTTCTTCAGGATCAGTAGGTCATAGACATCCAGCTGCCTGCGCAAGAATACATTTCTTCACCATCTGATGTTGCTGGGATCTAGAGAGCCTGGAATATTCTGGTCAAATCTCCATTTATCAACTCATGTTGTCACTGTTAAAGCTCTCAAATAATTTTGGATGCAAACAGTTTGGTCACACCAAACCACATCCTCAGCTATCATCTCTGTAATCATTATGTGGTACTTGGCCAAGGGTAAAAATGGATCTTACAAACATATATGGGAGTATTTAAAATCTCTATGTAGTTATTTATCCACAGCTACAAAGGAGACAGAAAGCAGAGGTTTTTCTATCATTCCATTATAAGCCCTATATAAATAAGACCCTTTTGGCAGATTCATGTCTGAGATGGTTGCTTTCTGAAGAGCAGCAATAAAAGACATACAAAGATGTTACATGCCATATTTGAATAGTCTTCACCTATTTCTGTGTTTGACCATATTCTCTCCTACCCCTTAGTTTCTTCTCCAATCTGCTCTCATCTCTGTTTCTTTGTCATTGTCAGACAGAGGTTGCCTTGCGCTCTGCTTTTTTTCCTTACGATTCCTTGTGTAATGACTTTTACTACTGTCTCCAGCCTACCAGCTCAGCCAACTGGTAATTTATCTCCTCTTTTCACTTCTTCCTCCCCCTTTGCCTACCTGGTAGCCTTTTTCTGGCTAGCTTTTCAAAGGCTTAATCTGCTGGCCATTTCATCTGGTACTTCAGTTCCTTCCAGTTACCTTTTGTAGCCCTCATCCTAGAGCCGTGACCCTCTTCTGAAGGATTCAGTTGTCTGTGGTCCAAGACCTTGCTGTGATAGAGCACAGCTGCAAAACCTTGGCTCGGACTTCTGAGAAAATTGCTTAATTGTGAGAAAGTACAGAGACGAGAGCCATGCAAGATAAGAAAGGTAAAACTGCAGGCAAAGGCAAGATTAGCAGCTCAGGGGTTCAAAAAAAACCCCACAGTGATATGAAGAGGTATAAAAGCAAAGGAGAAGACAGGGAGCTGGAAGTTGGTAGGTCAGCGACATCAAGGACCAGCCTGCCCAAGGTGTGACGGAGGCTGGCCCTTCCCACCTGCCCGGCAGATCTGGCAGCAAAGGTCCAGCGGGCACCTTACCGAGAGGGGAAAGCGTACTAATCCTTACGCTAGTAGCTCCAGCTCGCCCCTGCTAGCTACTGAATGTATTAGCTGTGTATGGGCTGCTCGCTGAGTTTCTTTGTAAAAGTTGCCCGGAGAGGGATGGCTACTCAACACGTGCAGGTTTTTGTCTCACTTTTAAAGTCTGCAGTGCCATGAAACATGAACTGTAGCAAGTTTTATTTGTTGTTCTACAGCCAGTTTTTTGTAGCCTAATGTATTACTTTTCTTCTGCACTGCCAAGTCGCCAAAACCCTTCTCTCTCAGGACGTTGGTTCTTACTGTGTGCTCTCTGTACGACACCTGACCTGAGCAGATCTCACTGGTGATGGAACAAAGTACTGTTTGCCAGTCACTGAATATAGATTTAGGGCATCATACCAGATATCCTGAGGGACCCTGGCCTCTGTTGGCAGGCAGCACTTAGTTTTATATAAGCTTTGTGTTGAAATTCAGAAGCCCTGAGCGAGTAATCACATTTTTGGTTCCTAGCACAGCACGTTACTCTGCAATAACTTTTAATTCCTTTCAGCAGTTAACTGTATTAGCCTACCTCGTCACTTTTGCATAATCTCAGTATCAGCTCAGGGTCTGTTGCTTCCTGGAAAATTTGTTTCCTCCAAAATTGGTGGTAGATTCTCATTTTCTCTCTCGACTATTAGCTACTGCAACACTCAAAAATCCCAGCAGGGGCTTGATGAGAACAGCTCTGTGCTGGGCTCTGACAGGAGGAATAACAAAACTGAATTTGTATAAACAGGTTTCACTGAAAAGCATCTTAAAATTTCTCCTGTACCTCATACCAAATCCAAATTTGCCACCATTTGGCTTTACCAGATTGAGATGGATGGAGTGACATTTTAATGTAATTTTTATTTTATTAATAACAAAAAAGCCATGGCAAATCTTTCCAGTTGAGAGCAGGATTTTTTCCCTCCTTGGCTTATGAAGCTACACCATTGCTGTGATCCTGCATGAGGTGTCTTCATCTCGTTAGCTGTTGGTTTCTGACAGAGCTGCAATGCTGAACTTAATGGTGTAGTTGGACAAACACTACAACTTTAAACATACCTGAGAGCTCACAAACATACGTTGTCTGTCTGAGAGAATCTGCATTAGGCACTAGCTGCTTTGGTTCCTCTGAAGCAAATTTGGTAAAATTGTCTTGTACTCCAGTTATAAAAATGAATGGTTCCAGTTCGTCCTCAAATGATGGCAATACATCGTTTTGACTGATGGAGAGGGCAAGAACTGGATGATCCAGCTTGATCGTCTCCATCTCCGAATTTTTGGTTTCTCACTGTTCTACTCCTTTCTTTTCATCTGGAAATTAGTTTGTATAGAAGAAGTGCTGTTGCTAAACCATATAAACCTCAAAGACACGTGCCTTGTTGCCAGAGTGTACCTCTGCTGAAGGAACCTTTAGTTCCTTTTCTTTGTATCATTTGGAAAAAGGACGGGGAGAATACTTGGGAGCATTGGGAAAAGCTTAAAAAGAATAAGAGAACTGAAAAATTTATTTAATACTGTTTCCCTGTTACCCTATGCAGCTATATTTCTAGAATTTAACTGTGGCAAAGCTTACTTTACAGTCTAACATCCCATTATGTTTCTGAAAGAGCAAAAAATGTTTTCTTCTCTAGGCCAGCCTTCTCCAGAACTGAACAGTCGGATGAAGAGTTCAGAATTGCAGTTGTCAGAAGAAAAGATCAGTAAAGGCACACTTAACTTCAGCAATGAGTATTATTCACTATATTAGGAAATATTTTTTTAATTGAAATGAATTTTTATAGAAGTGTGTATATGCATGCACGCACACACATGCAGGCACTCCCAGCAGTTTAGGGTGTATAATCTGACCTGTTTATAGCTCTAATCTAAAATTTTATGTAACATTTATGCATAAAATTGTGGTTTTAAAAAACGCACTCTATTTGGAACGTTTAAAAGAAATATGAACTCTGTTTCAGATATACCTGAAACGATCCTCAAAGTAGTCCTATGTAATTCATCACATCTCCTGACAAAAATCTCCTTTTAGCCTGTTGTTTTAATGCCTTATTCCATCTGCTTCTCTCTCTGCCCTGCAATTTTGAGCTCTGGAGAGAAGTATCTATCCCTGAAACCATCTAGAGCTGATAACTGTTTTTACATTCTGGCTATCCCTCATTCACTGTGTGTTTGGGTGAAAAGTTTAACTCATTTCAAAGCTTTCTTGATAAATTATTTCTAGAGAAGCAAAGCTTTGTCTCCTTCTTGGGGAACCTTTGTGTTTTGGTTTCCGTGAGAAATGCGGGAAAGAAGCTCTGGAAGTAGCTGTTCTTGCTTGTGCTTGTTGCAAAGGGAAGGAGGACACCAGCTGGTCGCAGAAGCCCAGACAGCTGAGTCCCATACCAACCTTGTGGTATTCATCAGGTCTCTTCATTTGTGTGCCCTGCTCTTAGGAAAGGGGCTTTATCTTAAATGTTTGATTTTAGTGAAGTGCTGGATTTTCAGTAATACCTATTTTGCTGAAGAAGGTAAGTGCACCCTGATGACTTCTGTACCGGATGGGATAGGGATTACAGAAATTCATGTGGCATTAGACCAAGAAAGGTCCAGAAATGGTCCCAGTCCGTGACAGAGGAGAGATTATAGACCAGAGATTGCATGCTGGTGGGAAGAACAGGGTTTTGAGTAGACCTTTCTTTTATTTCTTCTGAAAAAACACCCAACAACAAAAAAAAAAAGTGAATTTAAGTATTAACTGTCTTTCTAAGGTGTTTCTTCCAAGTTGTATTTCTTTTTTTCTGGAGCAGAATTGAATTTTGTGAAGATATAGATCACAGAAGATCCTGCCTGAAAGAAAGATTAGATAATTCGAGTTTGTTTAATTTTAGCACCTGCATTTGAAAACCAGTCTCTCGTAAAAACATGTCAAATTGTCGTCCAGAAGGTATTACTGATGGCTTATTTTCAGAGCAGAGATAAAATCCAAGTTTCTTCTCACTTCAGGATAAATGTATTATTATGCACCTAATTCAGTTACTGCACACTATTGCTTCTGTTTTCTGAGGTAAGAATCAACAGTGGGTTTTGTATTTGCCATTGAGTCTTGAAGATACTTATGACAAGACTCTAAACAACATTTTAAAGGAATTTGTAGTTTAAATGCCATTTTATTCTGGGTCAGCCTTTGTTTTAGGACAATTTTAAGTGAAGAGCAATTCAAAACACGGGACTATTGGGCCTAAAATGGCTGAAGAAATTGTTATGTATTGGTCTTTGCATCACAGTACATCTTGAGAGCTACTGAAATTTTTTACTATCTCATACCCTTACTTTTAATGGGAACCGGATTTTAATTCCCGTAGTTTGAGAGTTGGCTGGTGGGAAAAGATCACGGTGAAGGGATCTGCAGAGCTGGAACTGGTGTCTGATGACTGAGGTGCTATCTGTCAGGGCAAAGCTCAAGAAGGTCGCATCCAATGTGCTTCCATCGCCGTATTCTGCAAAGTGCCTTAGTTAGAACACGGCAGACGGTTGCCTGCGAGCAGAGCATACTGCCTAGCGCACGCAGAGCCGATGTCGCCGTACCACCAGGGACTGTCCGAGCTGTGTTAGGTGCCGTGTTGGATCCCCTGGAGCTGACACTTAACAGGATAAAGCATTTTCTGCTAAGTGTTTGGGGCTGGGATGTCGGGGCAGTAGCATGGCTGTTGCCTAACATGTATTCCTTCTGGATTTTAACAGTTGTCCCCTGGCTTTTCAAGGACGTGCTGGTCGTAGTTACTTTACAGCCAAGCATATCTTCCCTCCTTTACCATATAGCAACTGAAGACCTATAAGGGCTTCTTTGTTTCTGCGTGTCTCTTTTTAAAACAGTATTTGAATTAGGGAGCCAATACCAAGTTTGGGTTTCTTTTTTTTAACCTCATTATCAAGAGCCCTTCTAAGTGTTGATAGGACTCAGATGCATTCAACTTTCAGGATGAAATTCTCCAGGCTGGCTTTTTACGCAAAAGGATTTCATTTTAAGCATTTAAAGTGTGAAAATGTTTCCGTTTATAGAAATAAGTCACCTTTGACCAGAAATGGAAAACTTCGGTACAACAAAAAAATGTCTGTGTGGCTGTCACTGCCATGACTTTGATAGCAAAAGTTGTGACTTTTCAGGTTTTTCCATAAGTTGTTGGAGAAAACTTTGTGATTGAATGGGGCCAGAGGAAAACTTGTGAGTTAGTAAAAAATCAGAATGTCTTTTCTGTGGAAAATTCTGGTATCATGAAATGTGTTTTTTCAACCAAAACGGGGACTAAAAGTAAAAATATTGTATTTTGTTTACTGAAATTTTGTCAAAGAACCAGAATTCAGGTTTGGTTTACCGAATTGGTGGCACAGTGAAGATGCTGATCTGAGGACCTTGTTCCGGGACAGGTAATGTATTTCTACACCAGTTCAAACAGCCTCTCTAGAATGTACGTAACAGAGCCAGAAGCAGCTACTAGGAGTTAGGATTCCTGTCCCCCAGGTGAGTGTCTCCCCAGGGGACTATGAAGTTGAATTCCTCTTCGTCACCCTCTGGCCCTTTGACACCTGCATTTCTTCCTCTGCCGTTGTCTGTCTCCAACAGAGATGACACCTGTTAGTGCTGAAGCCCCTTTCCTGGGAGGCAGGAGTTTCAAAAGCCACGAAAACCATAAGATGTGGCTGAAGCTTCTCTGCTGTACCTACGAAAATGAATGTTCTCACCTGAGGAAAGAGAGAATGAGAGTGGATCTTGGCCAGGTTGTTCTTTCCATGGAAGGGACTCTAAGAAAGGATGAAGCTCGGATGAAAAGTCGTGGCTGAATCCTGGTAACCCATTCTGCTGGTGGAAAAAGGGGATAGGAGGGATATCAGCCCCTATGGGGCAAGGGGAAGGAGGCTGGGAGAAGCAGATAGGAATTATGCTCTGTTGCAGCAGAGGCCACCACCTCAGGTACTTCCAGCTTCTCCCTCTCAGAGTGGCAGCAAGCAAGGGTTTCTGTAGGCTTGGCATAGGCAAAGTAGAAAGAAAAGACAAATGCATAATTAAATTCCACTGTTCGCATTAAGATGTGCCCTCTGTTAGTGGGGGAGAAGAAAAGAGTCAAGCTTGTACATCTTCACACTTTTGCTAGTGAAGTGACCTGTACATAAAATGTATCCTAGATAAGCAGTGCCATGTCGTCGTCTTTGTCCCTTGTGAGCAAACTGTAACAGAGACACGCATTCTAAACCTGTGATTGAGTCTAACCCATGCCTTGATGTTAACTGGCTTCATTCATATCCTGTAGCTTAGATTATACTTTAGATGTTCAGCCATTGAAAACGGTTGTTTTTCCATGATGACTAACCCTACCTGAGAAGCACTTGACTAGGCAATTTCTTGATAGCTTTTCCAAGCCCCAGTTTTTACAGTTCTTTCATTCATAAGACAAGCTGGCCTGGCCCATGGTAACTCTTTGTTTTCCTTCGCAATTAAAATGTTTCAGCTGCCATGTGAAATATGTGAGACTTTTCAGAGTTGTCAGAAGCTCAGTAGGATGACACTGAGTGTTTGCACTGCAGTTTGTAACAATCCTGAGATTAATTCCCAGATCAACCTTCTAGCTATTTTAAACCAGTGGAAGATACGGACTGCTGAATTAATCCATTTTGCTCATTGGGATATGATTCTGTTCTCACTTGTTTTTTTCGCTCTTCCTTATTCTACAGCTCAAAACACATTTCCAAACATGCCTCTGTGCTGTCCCAAAAGGAATATGTGACTGTAGATTATCCATCAATCTTTGACAGCCTAGCCTTTCTTTTGGTCCGACAGCAAATCTGGAAAGGGCTTTGGATGCTATTTCTTTTCCTTTTAAAGCTAGAAGATACCAGTTCAGTGGCCATGTATTTCTCTTTCATTACACTCTCTCCTTTCTGCCAGCTTTTTGTTGTTTGGTTTTTTTTTTTTTTTAAATAATCATGCTCTGCTCGCCTTGTTTTGCACTCGTCAGTGATCATAGCATCAGTGGCCACAATTATGGCCACGTTTCCTTAAAAGGACCGAGATCCCTGACATGACTGTGGGAGAGGGGGAGTGTGAAACTTGCTCCCATCCCACACAATCTGTAGCCCGGAGGAGCTTTTTGGTGCTATTCTGCTTCCTTTGCCAGTCTAGATAATAGTCCTTAATGTACACTGAATTTAACCTCCTTTGCTGCCCTGTATGGCTAGTGCTCACAGATTTCCAAGGAGCTGGTCAGGCAGGCTGTTGTCAGACCCATATGCCCTAGGAAGCAGCACTTGTGAATCGTCTGTTGGATGTGAAACACCTTTGAACCACCTCACTGTGTTGCCAGAAGTAACGTTTTTTCCGGAGTGCCTATGTTCAGGCTGCAATGAAAGAAAGATGATGTTGGTGAAGGCTCAGGTCAAAGCTGACTGTTGGAGCGTGCAGCGCCTCTTGATTAACCACTGGGTCTGGCTTTGTGCCCGGATCTTTACAGTCAGTCTCTGCTCTCTCCCTGTCCGGTCAATATAACACTCAAGCATTGCAAGGAGGAGGGCTATGGGTTGTGAAGGCATCTCGCGCTGAGGTGGGTTCCCTGAGGAGCTGGCTCGTGAGAATGCCTGCCCTGGGCATGGCAGGTCTGCAAGATCTGTGATAAAGTCCCCATCACCAGTGGTAACTGGAGAAATACTAGCACATTTTTCCCAACAACTGCTCAGTCCAGGATTCAGCACTAGTTCCAGCTGTTGACAATTATACTCTCCCCGTAGCTTTGCTTAGATGCTGTGTTTGTCACAACAGATCTAACCTGTTAAACAGATACTGCTTTTTGCTCCAGCGGGGACGCCTTTAGTGACAGATAAAATTATTTTGGTGTACGGTAGATAATGTCCTTCAGTTTGTTAAATTTGCCAACTGCTTTGGGAGCCTGTGGGATGAAAAGTGTCACAGAAATGTAAAGTGCTGTTATTCATCCTAAGCGACTCTGTTCCATTTTCTAAAAAAAAAAATGTATACTTCCTGCATTTTGTGCAATGTTTGGTTGGTTTCTTTAAATCCTCTCGTGGAACTACGATCATTAGTCCCTTAGCCTAGGATCTCGACTACCCTCAGAAAGGACACTTTTCTGACTTTTGTTAGGCAGTTATTTACCTTACCTACTTTTTTAGTTCCTTGAGCAATCTGTTTTCTGTGACTAATTTTAAGGCACTGATTTTTCAGTGCTTTTTACTTAAACACGTTGTGAGTTTAAGCATGCAAATGCAGTTCACAATGCTCAGTGAGTCCAAATACTTTGTCTGGTTGTACTCACTTGATTGATTTACCATATTTTCCCATGTCCCAGGATTAATTACAAACAGCTGAAATAGAATGGCTTGACGAAGAACTAATCCTGGTGTGAATGCAGGGAAGAGAGATGTGTGAGACAGCAGTCCAGTAATCGTCTAGCTGGAGGCTTAGTTGCACCTAAACGCTGTCATTCATGGAGCCAACTCAAACCATCAATCAAAGCCCTGTCAGTCTAAACAAGTCTAAAGCTTGGAAAAGTTTGCTTTAGTTGGCATTTAATTTTCTCTTGGCATCCAATTCTTAGCTTTAATTAGATTATCTCACACAAAATAAGGTTCATTTTGAGTCCAGCTCCGTGAGGTATTGTGTGTAGTGGCCTGACCTCAGAGAAGTTTCAGCTCCAACTTGCAGATGTAGGAATGAACAATAACATGAGCAAAGCGAGCCGTTCCTCAGAAAGGACATCTGAACAGTTTGTAGGGGGTCTCATTGTTTCGCAGAGCAGCATTTCCACATTTCTGTAAGAAAGGAAAAAAAGGGAACCTACCTGTGGATGTTAGAGGGCTGATCATTTCTCATGCAGCCTCTGTTGCTTTAAAAAATATTTAAAACACATTAGTGATAAAATATGTTATCAGCCAACAAATTATGAATCTACAGGTTTTGAAACTGCAAAGACAGTATGTAGTACTTCTGAAACTGTGTATAAATTTTCCTCTGAAAGCCAATGTCTATGGAAAAAGTTGTAAGGTAAGCAAAAACTTTATGCCTCATGATACATCTAGAACATCAACATAATATTTTTAAGGGCAACAAAGGTGATCTAATGGGTCACATCATTTAGGTAGTAGAGAGATGCAGTGAACAAAGAAAAAAAGAACTATGTAACTGTTACGATGTCTAAAGCATAGAAGGCAATGGAAAGAACTGTAGATTTCTTCCAAACGTATCTGCAACCGGCAGATCACAGAGATCAAGGCAACAGGTGGACCTGAAAAATAAAGCATCAAGATGCCAAGGTACAGCTGACTGTAAGAGACAGCAGCTAATACTGATCTTTTGTTTTATTGGGCATCTTCAGAGGAGGGAAGTAGAACCTGTCAAGTCAAATGATTGAATGGAAATAAGGTGGTTCAATAAGGAATGAAATCCAAGGATGAAGTAATAATGATCAACATACAATACCAATGTCTAAACATTTATGTATGGCAATGATGCCATAATTTTGGCTTTTATAATACAATGCATAACAGCATATTGTGTTTTCACTGAAGCACATCTTTTTTTTTTTCTGTTTCTGGTACATTATTGATTTTATTGTAACATATTCATCATGTCTTTGTGATATTAAATGCCAAAGCAAACTTTGTTTTGAAAACTAGGCGTCCGATTTAGGAAATTCTGCTGTATTCTCCAGCTTTTACAGATTATCTATATAGTATATGTTCACCATACTTGTAAGTTTTATGTCTGTAGTTGAATTTCTATCCACTTTAAAGTCATCAGTTAAAAGAGCTAATCTGTGGGCAGAAATAGTTTTAAGGTTCTCCTGCAAAGCTGTGACCGTTATTGTGCCCCAGATGGATGGGGCATGTAAGTACCTTGAATAACATGTTTGAATTGCTATTTCTGCTCCTCTACTACTTCGAGCCTTTTTTTCTCTAGACAAAGCTCAGTCTTACAAATCATCTCCATCCATGTCTTTTAAAAGGGGAACGTGGAAACCAAACATGTTGAAAATATTGTCAATGCATTGAAGAAAAATATATAGGGATAGCAATGTAGCTATTTTTGTGATGTCTTTCTGGCCAGAGTGCAAGAGAAAGAGGCTCTCGAAGAGCATGCCTGCCATCAGATCCCTGCTCTTTTCATCACGTTTCAGCGTCTCTGAAGAGCTCAGCTTTACAAACATGACACCAGCAAGATGCCGTGTGGTAAGAAATTCCTGTGCCCCATTCGGTGCCATTCACTTTATTTTCTGCGGTTATTCAAGCATTTCCAGGATAGACGATGCTTGAATGTCGAGGCATATGCTGCAGATGAAATTTCGGTAACTCCAGGGTGAGTTGCTGGGAAGCAGCTAGTTTTATACCCAATCCCTGTTCCTTGACAGCCCTGCAAGAAACCTAGCTGTGGGTTTAGGCGTGTGGCTGCTCATATGTGCAGCAGGGCAGAGCCACCCTAACGGAGCCGTGGGGGTTCGTGGGCGGTGGGGATGGAGCACAGGGCACGCAAGGAGAAAGCCAGAGCCGGGTTTGACCGGCCTGGGGAG
>NW_009228233.1:20484-20872 GCF_000690835.1 Fulmarus glacialis | reverse complement strand
ATGCCCCCAATGTATTTATTTACTTTTATCAATAGAGGTGCACAATCAAAAAAGTTTGGAGCCCGCTGGTCTAAATCATCAGCCAAAGGTTAAAAGCAAAGCAAAGGTGGATGCCCAAATGCCAGCACCTCACTCAGCAGTGTGGAGAGCGCTTTACAGAAATAAAGCAGCTGAGCTTCGGTCAGCTCCAAGCGTTTGCCTCTCTCCTCTTTTTCCCCGCTGTTACCTAATGAGGGGTCAGGAGGCTTATGAGGACAGAGCCAAAGCGAACACAAACCTCCCTGCTAGGTGCTGCAGATGGGGGATTCCCATTTGGGGTTGCGTGGAGGGGGAAAAATGCACTTTCTCACTCTTCCCGCTGCGTCAGGCGGCCCAACGGGTAATTCGT
>NW_009228233.1:19944-20324 GCF_000690835.1 Fulmarus glacialis | reverse complement strand
GGGGTCAGGAGGCTTATGAGGACTGAGCCAAAGCGAACACAAACCTCCCTGCTAGGTGCTGCAGATGGGGGATTCCCATTTGGGGTTGCGTGGAGGGGGAAACATGCACTTTCTCCCTCTTCCCGCTGCGTCAGGCGTCCCAACGGGTAATTCGTAAGTTGAACGGCCTCTTGCCCAGCTCTTCTTGCAGAAAAGTCACGGGCTTTATTTTTTTCTGCCTGCATTTCAGAGAAATGCTGTGTGCCCAGCACACGCTGCAGCAGAGCCGCCTCCTGCCCGGAGGAGGGACCCGCTCCCCGGCCATGGGATTGGAAAAGCACTGTCTCCCTGCCCGCAGCACGTGCTCGTTAGCTATAGCTAACCCAAACATATAGAAGCCG
>NW_009228233.1:309-19787 GCF_000690835.1 Fulmarus glacialis | reverse complement strand
GCGGGTGGCCAGCCTGTCTCCGCGGGAGAGCGTGAAGAGCTCTGGCCCAGGAGATGGACACCAGCCCGCTGCCAGCCTGCCACGGCAGCAAGGCAAAAGCCATCTCCAGCCCAGCTACCCCACCGGTGCACACAGCCGTCGCTTCCAGTTGCGCGTAGCTGGTGCTTAATGAAAAAGGGAAATGCAAGATGAAAAAGGAATGATTAGTATAGAGCAATAAAACCGATCAGATGCAGGGAGATATGGTAGCAATATATTAAATAAGGAACAGAAAAAAAGCCAGATGGTTGCTCCGATTTACAACTCCAGATGACTTCGCAAGAGGTCATTTAGTGGAACTGAAAGGCAAATGCTTCAAGTTGGATGAAAGTAAACACTTTGTGCCTGCCGACATAATGCATACAAGGCTGAGGAATGTCCTGCTGCAGAATGGCTTTGACATAGCTGGAGTAATAACATTTTTAATTGTTTTTAATAGGTTAGCACCTCTCACCCGCATTGCAGCAGTAGTCACTGTTACACTGGGATGAAAATTTCAAAATGCAAAGATTTTAGAGCACGAGTGATGAAGTGCTCATGCTCTTAGTCAAGAATGGTCCCCCCTGGACACAGCATGGCAGAACTTCCTCTGTGTGGTTTATTGCCACAGGCGGGACGTGGACATCTTCGGTGTTCGTGTGCCCATTCCTGAAGTCCAGCTATGTTGCGGGCTCGGGAGACCTTGTTGCTCCACCAGCATTTCTTCTCCTGGGGACCATTTCTGTGCAGGGACTTCTCCCACCCCAACCAGCGTTGGCGGGGTAGCTGGGGGGCCACTGCAGGTGGTGTGGAAGCCCTTGCCATCAAACCAAACTTCTCATTGCTTTGTTCCCCCACCACGTCATCCCGCCAGCAGTCCGGGAGGGCTGCGAGAGCTGCTGCTACTGTGGAGCAGCACCCACTTAGCAAAGGCTGCACAGTGAACACGCTGGTTTTACATGCACGAGTGCTGTGTGCGGCTTTGGGGGAGCCCAAAATCTTATATCTTATATCTTTGTATAAGATTGCTCACATGCATTTTTAATCGCATCTGTGCCTTTGTGCCATGACTACGCCATAGTGAGTAGACGTAAATATGCCCATACAGCCATGGGGACACATGCATATACTTTTGTTGTGCAGATGGTGTGTAGGTGTCTCATCTCTGGCATTTGTGGATCCAACAGTATCACCCCTCCAGGGTGTTTGATTCACACTGGTCAGTACACGAATATGCAGGGATTGTGCGGGGCTTCTGGCTATACATGCAAGGTGCGTGGAGTCTTGCCTGCCTGGGCAGCATTTAGACCTAAGTAAAGAGAATAACTGTCAGAGGGTAAATGATTAAACAGCTGCTTTAATAACCCAAGTTTAGCCTAGCATTGAAAATTTATGTGATCTCAAAGGGCATGTCTATTATAAAGCCTTTTTAACCAGTATGTAAGTAATCTGTGGAGCTCATTGCAGGATATCTGAGAAGCCACTTGATTTTTTTTTTTTTTCTTGAACAAGGAAATACCTCTGTGTTTAAAAGTAGTGTGAAATAGTACCCCAGTTCTAAGTGCTAAAAAAACCCTCCCGAAGGTATCTTGAGCACATCTTAAAGCTGATCACCAGTTGAAGTCAGGAGGGAATTTCTTTTTCTGATACAGAACATTTGAATTCTCTACAGAAATTTTGGCTTCTTGAGACAAGAAACACTGCTGCTGCCAGGTGGCCGTGGTCCAGTGTGTGCAAGTGAGTGTGTTTTGGGAGCAGGGAACCAAGGAAGAGACCTGTAAGCGCAGGGGTGAGTGCTGCCAGCGTGGCTGGGAAAGCGGTGTCTTTGCAGTTGGTGTACCAGTATGTGCACGCGTGTGTCCGTGTCCCCGTGGTGTGGTCGTGCCTGGGCTGTCCTCTGCAGAAAGTCGAGATGGCGGTGGTTGGGAGAGGAGCCGGGACTCACTGACTGGGATTTGCTTGTCCTGTGAAGATGCTAGAAATTCAGCTTCAGGATCCTGGAGGGTGGGGTGATACCTGCTTTGGACTGGGGAGGCGCAAAGAGACATCCAGGCTGTTGCTTGGTGCTGTGTCATGAATCCCTTTGGTGCAGGCAAGCACCGTCCTCAATAAGCTCTTTGTGCCTCAGTGAGGGCTCTGCAGTCCTACCCCACAGAGCCCACGGGTGGTGGCAGGGATGCCTGAGAACTCACCCAGGCAGCGGGTGAAAGGAGCCTCCCAAATCCTGCTGTCCCAGCCCTGGCTAGTGATGCTACCGTCTTCCTTCAAAGTGTTTGGAGCTGAGAGCGGAAGTGTGGAACGAGCGGCTGTGCTTAAACTGCTCAACATCGTGTGTGTGGGGGAAAAATACTCATAATTTCACTTTTAGACAGATTAATAATTTTCTTGTGCTCCCACTCAAGAGTTGCTTTGGAACTGACTTCTAGCATTTTGCTCCTGATAGTGAGGCTCCCCTCTCCTTCCAGAGCCCTCTGAAGAGAAAGCACCAGCCTTTCTCCAGAAGATGTTCCAAGAAGGTTTTGTCTGTGGTGGGTCCCCACTACAGGGCTGCTGCGACCGTCAGGGTAAAAGTGACCTTTGCTAGGAGAAAGGTGTTACAATTGCTCTGCAGGCGATGGTCCCGAGGAAGCCAGGTAGAGGCTGTGCGTGTGTGGATGGAAGAAGAGTTCAGCAAAAGATAACTGCCCCTCCAAATACCAGCGTGTCCCTCTCTCCCTTATTTGTGTCTAGCTCACCAGCTAGGGCAACCTAAGACAGTTGTTCCCTCCTCCTCCTCCTGTCCAATTCCAGCTAGACGTCAAGATGCTGCCTCCGTATTTGATATCCCGCAGCCATGGAGAGCATCGTGGAGCTGTAGAAACTCAGGGGGTGGAAGCTCTATACCAGCAGCTACCTGCTAAGGGGAGAAGGCCAGCAGGTGGGGAGAGAAATGGCCCTGCTAAGACACAGGGCTGAAGAACCCATATGGGCAGCCAGGAGAGAAGAAGGAGGAGAAAGCATGAACTTCCTTGCATGCCCTGCAGCTGGTTTGGAGGCAACAAGTCTTTTAGACCTTAGAGGTTCATGCTATAAAGTCAGAGCTGCTCAGAAACCAATGATCTTCCACTCCCTCTGTTAAAAGACGTCTAACGGCTTCATGTGAAAAATAAGCATGTTTCTGCCACTGGCAGATGGTAGGATGAAATCCAGGATCCTGAACAGCCCCAGGGTTTGCAGTTGGTGCTAGGTTGGGTATGTGCAGTCACTTGCTGTTCAGGTAGGGGATGTGTGGGCCAGGGACTGTCTGGAAAAAAGAGCTGACCTCATGCAAACACAGGATGAGAAAGGGCCTTCAGAAATGCTGGGAGGGACCACCCTTAACAGTTTCACTATGCAGACTCACCCAACACATCAGCCTTGAACTACGTAAAATAATGTGGTAGCCTTGATTTTCACAGCTTTTGATTTCCATCATGTAACATGGGCTGGGAAATGACATCTTTTGGCACATTGTCAGTATGATTCTTAACCCAAGAATGCTCCTGTACAGATGTTTTTCTTGCTTTCTCTAAAGCAAAGCCAAAGAACCGGTATGGGATGCTCTGAAAGAGATGCCTAGGAAGACAGATTTGGGGTTTCCCAGCCAGCTCTACCTTGGCTGAGAGCGGCAGGAACTTCCCAGCCCTGGAAGGGCCTTCTTGTCACGGCCTGTTCCCTGTAAACATGTTTGAGATGCAGGATGGGGGCCCCCACCTGCCTCTCTGAGCAGCCTGTATCAAACAGCACACATTAGCCAAACCATGCTGCAGTCTGTCTGGGCTCTCGCTCAGGGCTAAACACCTTTTGCCAAGTTGGTTTACTGCAGTCTCAAGTCTTTCCTCCACAGAATAGCAGCTCAGAGTTCACTTAACCACTGAAAATTTTTTGCTTTGAATTTTCCTCTGGGGTAGTTCACTTTTATTTCCAATTTTTGCTGTTCCTCACTTACCGCAATTTCTTTGGAATTAAATAAATGGGCAATTTTCTCTTAGTCTCCCAGACTATTTTAGGCACAGACTGTGGGTCTATGGAGATGACTCCAGCCTCATTGTACTGTGTACGCTGCTGGCCTGTGTAAGGTACTAACACTCTTCTATTTTCCAACAGAGATGCATATTCTTCTGTTACTTATTTCCCACCGCTTGCTAACATCAGCAGGTCAGGACAGGGGCATGCAACAAGCATGGTACCCTCCTGCCAGCTTGCCTCTAGCTGCACGCTGGGATCTGCAACCTGCCTGGACAGCGAGCACCCAAAGGCCTGTAGCCGGGCTTTCATGGCAGGATTCACCCAAAAGCCAGATTCTAGCTAGCTTTTAACAAGGCTTGTTATGGAAAACATGGCCATGCTTTCCTCCAAGACTGGCTCTCAGCAGGGAGCTGGGCACTCAGACAGCCTCCCTGCAGCACGCTGACCCTGTCATGACCAGTTTTCTGATAGGTAGCGCTCACCCCCTGACAGCCAGCTCAGAGCTTCCTTTCAGAGGTTATCGCTCTATCAACTGTTACTGGTTTAATAAAGCCATTGAGGACTCAGTTCTTGGTACTTTCTGGTTGTTTTCTTCTAGTCTTTCTCTCACCTTGACACTTGCGCGCACCTCCAGGGATCGTTCATACAGCATGTGTCTCTCTGATTAATGTTAAAACGTCTCAGTGTGAAAACTAAGTACTAAAAAAGGGGTTGTGACTCAGATGTGCAGTAACATTTTAAGTCCTCTGCTGATCACTTAGTGTCAAACCCGCTCTTAAATTTTCCATTGCCAACTGTGCAGAACAAGTGCAACATTATCTATTTCCCTAACTCCTTTTCCAGCACTAGACAGAACCAGCTCTGCACTCCCCATTAATCTATGGTGCTTGCCTCTCCCATCACAACTTAATTCTTTTACCTGAACCCTGATTTAATACCTCCTTTGTTCCCTGTATTTGTCCAGTTTCTTAATGTGCTGATCTGGCTTAGGGCTTGTTTACTACACCCAACTGGAATATTTTGTATTCTTATACAAAGATGAATGAAGATCAATATCCTCATTGATTTGCCCTAGGTCATCAGGTAAATCAGTAAGAAAAAAAATTGTGCATCCTACTTCATTTGCTTAAATCAGCAGTACAGTTCAAATAATAAAACAGTGCTGCAACAACACTCCAGTAGGAACTCTGAAATCCACCTGAAATACTGCTTTTGTTTCACATATTACTTGTAAAAACTTGTGTCCAAATGCTGAAAAGAAGCTTGGATGAAGATGCAACAGGATTGCTAACTACACTAGGTAAACCTCGGTGGGATATTCCCATTTTTCTCCGCATCTCTAAGGTAATCAAATTTGTTAACAGCCCCTATTACCTGGGGATGAAGGACAAGGATGTTGCAGGTAATGCAGACACCAATTTTTGTAATTCAATTCTCTCATGTAGTTGTCCCAGTATTAAGATTAATCAGTGCTTTCCTGTAACGCGCTTGCAGAGAGCTGCTGGTGCAGGAGGAAGTTCCTGTCACAGCTGACATGGCTCAAGCTAAGAGTGTCTGCAATTCCGCTAATAAACTGAGCAAGCGTTAAGTACAGTTAGCTTGCAGTGCGGCAGGGGATACTAAACCACTAGTCTCAGACTTCAGATGCAATATACAGAAAGCGTTCGTACAATTTCTTGAGGACCCGCTTTGAGTCACTGCTGTCCAAGTGACTGACTATCACTAAAAACATTCTTGAGGTCACCAATTTTTGTATGCAGTTATGACAGTGGTTATTCCTTCCTCTTTTCTGCATAGGAAGATACAAATAGAAGATACAAAACTAACAGAGGAAAGGAAATAGTAAAGAGCAACTCCAATATCTTCCACTATGAGCTCCACAGTTGAGAGTTGTTATTTTGCTTTTCAAAAATATACAAGATCTGGATTTGCAAAGCTCTTGCTACCTTCATGAAAGAAGCATACCATCAGACCCTGTACAAAGAATCCCTTTTTGTCACAGCCGAGCATGTTTATGTTATTGGTATCAGAGAAAGTTTTGATAACTTCTAATACAAATTTTTTTACTGAATAAAACATACCTGAAGATAATGTTCTAACATGGCCCATCACTGCGGAGTGATGTACAACAGAACCACCTGTCCCTTCTGTGTCCCGACCTTTAGCTTATTCTGCCTGTGACTTTACCTACATGCATGACACCATTGCCTGTATCAGTTTTCCAAGGGAAGCAGTAGCACTAGGACAACATAAAAGCTGCACTTTCAAATGATGACGGCCAAATCTAGGCCGTTCACTTCTATAGAGATGATCTTACAATCTGTTTGAAGTCTTTTTATTGAGCATTGGAGCAAATATTCATAGTGCATGTCACCTCGCAAAGACTAGTAACCTCCTCTTGTCTCACGCCTCAATATTTTATTTCCATATGCTGCACTCTATTTCAACATTTAGAGTTTCTGTTCCTAGTCCTAGCTGTAGAGAAAATAAGGACTCAAATAAGTTCAACTGCATTTCCAAAGCACTGGCAGATAGCCTACTGATGAGTTGGACGAAACCATCAGAAAGGACTGAAACAAATCTGTTCCAAAAAGTAATATTTGAACTAAGAAAGACCACAGTCCAGCATGCATTGTGTAAAGGCTTTTCCTTTGCTACAGGTGTGTCACAAAACCAGAGCCCAGTGCTTAATCAGGAAGCTTGATCATTGACAGTTGCAAAGATGAAAGCTGTAACGGTTATCCAAAATCTACAAAGAGTAGTACTTTAGTTCAGATACACTTATTGCCCAGCCATAGAATCATGTTTCGAAAAGCAAAGCACTAAAAGAGTAAATACCATAACCGTCTATGTGGAAAGCAAGAACTGGTACCTAAATGCAAGAGCGAGGAGCGGTAAAACAAAAAACCAACCTTGCTAAAGATTCTTATTTTGCAAGAGGAAATAACTTTGGATTCAGGATTTTCTTAGCAGTCAATCTCCACTTTAAAGAAATGAGGCAGTGAAAGGCTTATCTAGCATTTAGAGTCTTTACTTTACATGAGGGCATGCACCTCAGCTTGAGAAGAAAGGGCCTCAGGTTAAAAACACTGCATAAAGCAGCGTTGCTGCAGCTTGGCAAGTATTCTTCACGGCACAATGTAAAATTCCTACCATTCCTGAATCACTGCAGTACTTAAAGATGATTTCAAAACATATTCAAGCAGTAATTCATTTGAGCAGTTTCTTTTTTCCATGAAACAAGTTTCAGAATTGAGCACTAGGTGAAGATTCAGGTATTCTGGCAGAGGCTTGTAGTGTGGAAAGTCACCTCAAGAATTTTTCTGTCCTACACCGTAGAAGGTGGAGACAATACTAGTCATCAATGCAGAACCAAAGGAGAAGTAAGCATTAGTAAAACTTAACAGATTAGGTAATGAATATAGTTACGTTACTGTTATTTAATTCAATAGTTACTAACAATAGAGAGAATAGTTGCAACAGAGTCAGCTGTTGTTCCCCAAGTCCTGAAACACAATTACTAAAGGAGTATGGTTTGGATCTCCTTGCACAGAAGCAACAAACCTGTAACTGGAAATAGATTGTATTTATTATATCTAAGTAGCACAGTCGTGTTACTCTAGTTCTCTCTCATGAAAGAAGATTGAGGGAGCAAAACTACTGACCCATTTTTTACGAAGAATGAAGCTCATCCTAAAATCCTATTCAAAAGGCTTGCTTACAATCCAACATTACTGAAGTAAATAGCTTGACAGTACTCGATGCACTCGAATTCTAGCTTCACAGAACAGTTATTACACACAGCCCTCAAGTAGTAAGTCCTTATACATACAAGCCCACTCTTAAAAGGTTGCTGCCAATCCCCCAGAGAGAAGCTACAAAGAACTCCATACACACACACATTTTTATTTTAATAAATACAGTTTTACAGGCTCAGGCTTTTTTTTAAAAATCACATATACAGAACAGAAAAATGCCTGACCAAGTAACATGAATTAAACTACTAACCCTGGGAAGGAATGCATGCCCTCTAGAACACTGAAGACCTTAACTGAAAAGGGACTTCCCATCGGCAGCATAGTAATTTACTTCACAGATTAGACAACTTGAAAGAGATGTGGCCAAAGCAAAGAGAGTGATCCTAAATGGACCACTTGTCTTTATAGAGCCACACAGTGCAAGGAAAGCCAAGAGCCCAAACGCCTCCATTTTCTAGTGTCACTGCTGGATGAATATGTATGTCTTCACATCCTTTAAGCAATACATTCTAACCACAAGTAGAGAGGCTAAGCACAGCAGGTATGCAAAATTATTCCATTGAAGAACAGAGATTGGATGACAAGGTAATGTTATATTTCCAGATTTTAAATTAGCAGATGCCTTTGCATCCCCTTCAGTATGGCAGTGGAACAGATCCCACCTTCTCTCACAGAGGTTTAGTCCAAAAACTTCCTGTTGGCATTAGCACCAAAGAGAGCCACTCTGATTTCTGGCATCATCTGTTGAGAAAGATTACATCAGTTATATGCAATGGGCAATACAATTGCTGTACACTCCTCATTGCAGGCACTGTGTGATAGCTAGGCTAGGCTTCAAAATCAAGTCAGTTCATCTGAGTTTTCTGAAGCCTTTACCTAATCACACATTGCCAGCTATTCTATAAAGGATTGCCTATACTGCAGCATAAGAAAGAGATGCCAGAGTTAGTTTTTTCCACTAGGGTATAATAGGTCTCAGCCAAAGTTTCTAGTACTCAAGCTAGCTTCAGTAATTCAAGTTAGCCTCAGCATTTCAGCATCTTGACTGCAGTGCAGTCATAACAAGTCTTTCAGTACCATAATTTCTAGAATTTTATGCTCATGCTTAATTCAAAAGGCATCATTCTGGGAAAAGCCATATTTGTTGTAGAGAAGCATAAACAATAGGTAATTTGCTTCTTTCCATTCAAAAATAACTTACTTGCCATCCACGTTGAAATCTGATCCCACACATTATTGTGACAGTTAACACATTGGAAACACTAGGATTTAATTACAAGACAAAACTAGTTAATTATATCTTGTTCACCTTGGCTGTTAGAGAAACTCACCTGCTGGGCTACAAGATCCAGCCGACTTTCCAGGGTATTGGAAACCTTAATTTTACCATCGCTGTTATAGATTTCAACACCTCCAGCACTAGAAAGGGGAAAAAAAAATAATCCGTGAAATCCATGGTACATCTCAAAGTCACAATGTGGCAGAGAGGTTACCCCAAATCAGCACTTATAGGCAAGTCAAATACAAAGATAAGATTTTTATTTTTTAAAAAACAAACTTTTTTTGATACAAGTCTTAATAGGAATCAGCACAAAGTGATCCAGTGAAGCAGCAGTGCAAAGCATCTTTGGAGTTATCAGAGACCACAGCCACCTACAAGAGTCCTCATTAGCATGATCTAAATGCAAGTGGAGTTATGGAATTTGTCACTTCAAAACAGCTCCAGACTCTGTATTTTATTATTAACAGACAGCGTTCAGATTTTGGGATGTGAGGAAGAGTGCTAAAAGTGTTGTTTGCTGGCCCATACATAAAGGCCGCTGACTATCAGAATATACAGCTTTGTGCCATGTTCTTTATCACACTCTATGAAAACAGAGCCTTGCAGACATAGCAGACACAAACCCCATCAAATGATTATCCTGCAGCACCTGATGACTCAATTTGCTTCATCTTGAGACAGAAAGCATGGCTACATCCATATTCTCTCTCTTTAAAAGACCAATAGTTAGTTAAGTTTCTACCTACAGTTATTCTCTACTTCAGTACTGTGAATCAGGCTGGAGGTTGCACAAAACTTCTATTAACATTTTTGATTGAGACAGTGCTTGTCTGGAGGAAACTGCAGAGTCTGTGCTTGATTAACACAAAGAAGTGCCAAATTCCACTAGAACAGCAGCAGACGCACTGTGGGGATATTCCATACATAATTTTCTGCGACTGTTCTAGTAGGAGCTGTGGCTTGAAAAGTTGCGTTAAGTTAGTGCTCTGTATAAAAGATTCCCATTTTCCTTACATTTCCTCTGGCAGGAAGTTGTCTTGGTCAATGTGAACATCCACATCCCTTTTTGTGGCATTTTTGTAGATGGGAATGCTCTTCTGTACAGCTGTCTAGGATACAAGATAAACCTCCAATTAGCTTTGACAAATGCTAGCACACCACTTGGGTTTGGTCACTCAATCATTTGTAGTAATAAAATGAAGGGATTGAGGCCTCTTTTTTTTTTTTTTTTTTAATTAAGCAAATGTATTTCTGTTTGGCTTTTGAGCCAAAACCAATTATTATTCTTAATATTGTAGCACTGTCTAAAGTTTCGTAGGTAATATTCAAGCAAGCAAATGATGATCCCCAACTTGAAAAGCATACTTGTTCTCTTGCATTATATCTACAGCAGAAGTGCAGCAAGCAAAGCTTGTTTTCATGTCACACAGATGAGATCTGAGCAGCAAATATTTGCAGTCAGGTCCCAGCCTTCATGAGCAGGATACTGTCAAACTATTCTAGGTATCTTACCTTAACCATAGGAAGATCCTGTTTCCTGCACCGAACAACTATTCTGGGCTCAAGCAGCTGGTAGAATCCCTGTACAAGATAACCATTATGGTATCAGAAAGTCAACATTTTAATTGTCTAAGAATTATTTAACCCCAAGAAAGGAAAGGAGCTGATCGATTTGAAAACCAAAACCTGACAATATTAGCCTCTGATTTGCTCGGAAGTTTACCTCATACAGACATTCTGAGAGGACGGCACCAATATCTGGGAAAGAGCCTACAACTATGGATTATGTACTGTTTCTTTGTTAGCTTCAAGTTTGGAACTCAAGCGCAACTAAACGTATGTATCATAGGATTGAGTTGCCCAGACAATGTACACGTATACATAAGGATCATTGCTGTCTAAGCAGACTGAGCATGCAGCCAAGCTGACATTCTCCTATGCAGCTCTTGGAGAAGACATGCAGTGGTTTCAGATGCCTGTTCTAATAACTCCTGCCTTGCAGTTCCTCTAGTAATACATGAGAATAGAACAGAACAGAATAGGTTTAGTTCCAGGTGGAAGGGACCTACAACAATCATCTAGTCCAACTGTGAGTACTGATGAGTACAGATCCCTCACTGGATCAAATGTAATGAGCCAAGACAGATGTGGCCAGCTTGCAAGAGTGAGACAGGTTTGTTTGATGCACAGCAATACCAGACCTAGGTGTGACAAAGAAACAACACTGAATTGGAAGCACAAGCTGGTAGAAAACACTTTTAAGAAAACTCTGCCATCAAACTGCGGACAGGAGAGCTCATGGCTGGCTTCGGTGACAGTTTATAGCAAAAGGACCAATTCATACCAGAAGGTGGCAATAGTGGTTGCACAACTGACCCTGGCCAATGTTTATTGGATTTTTAGCAGTTAATTTCTGGGGCTTGAGGATGGTATTCTAGCTAACCAAAGCTTTGATTTCTGCTTCGTATGTCTGTCACAAATGCATGTCACACTACAGTAAATTTGTCAAAGCCAGGACTTATAAGTCTCAAATGCCAAAAAGATTTTAAAAGCGGGTAACTATTGACTCACAGGTTTGGAGAAACAGCTTTTGTGAACAGGGCATTTGATCCAACTAATTACTACAGAAACTTAAAGTGTGCATCCTAAATTGCATGTTACAATGTATGTGCACGCATCTGCAATTATTCTTATAATGGAACTGCTGCTTGGTATACCAGGTTTTACACCTCAAAACAAGCTGCAGCCTTATCTGTTCAGAATCCAAGATTGAAAGATACGGCAGAAGTGATGTTTAAAACTCAAAGATCACCCAGCAACATTTGATCTAGACTCCAATACAACTGAACCTCCAGTGGGTTATGTTTGAAGAAAGACACCTAGGAGGATGGGGCTGTGATCATCCATTTGTTACAATTTAAATATTTACCTGTAGGACTAGTCCGTCCAGCAGTGTCTGGTACCTGGCAGTGTCCTTCACCACCTTGGCAAGTCTCTGCTTGGCCTCATTCAGCAAATCCTACATTCAGAAGAAATCAGATCAGCAGAGCCCATCTGTTTGGCATTTGGTTTCATGCCTACCAACTTTCTGTACTCCTATTATAGCTATCACACCCTGCCAACACGTAAATGTACACTCCAGCTGGTGTTCATCCAAGCTAGACCTTCATCTCTGTGCACAGCACAATATCCTTTCCAAACAGTTCCTTTCTCCCTGCCCTGATCTGAACCCATTATAACCTGACAATAATTCCTTTTTCATGAAAAATGGAGGCCTCTGTAGTAAAAGGATAGTATTTATAATATTAATTCAGACAAACTAAAATATTTTGTAAATCATTGCCTAATGTAAACTAATAAAGTTGTCCAAATAACTAATTTTGTTCAGCTTTGTGGTCGAGCAAAGAAATCTAATCTATCTTTTTATCAAACAATATTCAGGTTAGCTATTTTTTAATTTTAAGTAAATGTAAATCAAAATTTAGAAGTGAGAGCTTATTTAAATTTGAAGTAGTTGGTTTTGATTATCCTTTTTCAGCAAATCAGTATCAGATGAGATTGAATTTTTAAGAAATTTGAGTCAATTCAAACTCAGTTCCTAGAACTGAACCATCATAATTACTTCAGATAAAGAAATTGTATGATTTGGTATAAACCTTTCTTTACTGTCCTGCCTCATAGCGTTTAAAAGAAGAGTGCATGTTAACACAATCAGTACTAGGATATAAGACTATCACAACTTAACGTCACGGTCAAACCTAGTTATACTGTCCACCCTAGAGTAACATAGCATTTCTGGAACTGCTCATCTCTCTTGTTCATGAAAGAGGCCAAAGATCTGATAAGGGAAGAAAAGACCTAGCAGCATGTGACTTTAAATGTTTTAAAATGAGGAAGAGTGTTATGCATTACTCAGAAGCATGAGGTTGAGTCAGCTGATAAATGAGGAAGAGATTACCCAGCAGAGACTATCACAATAGAGTTAGCTCTTTAGCCACCCACCTTCCTCCTCTCTGTGAATACAATCTAAAGTTTGAAATTAGATTTAAAAGAATCAACAAACTCATGATTTTCTTCTGCTAACTCCCCTTTTTCATGGTAGCATCAACTTCAGCAACATTACCCAATTCTTCATTTTTGACTTCTACAAGTGTTGCAGCTTTTCCAATAGCTCAACAGCACCATCTAGCAGAGTATGAACACTCAAACTGTTTCTTAGACGGGGTAAGGGATCATAGAAAACCTGCAAGCTGTATAATGAGCAGAACGAGAATACACTACACGTGGCGTAAGATAAACATAGTAAGCCTGAACTAAGACTAAACGTAGCCTGCTCTGATAAATCATCACTCACCCTATACGCCAACACACAGACTGGTCACCTACTAGAACAAAAAGCAAACGTTTTCACATACTGGGGGCCACTGAAGGAGACACAAAAACCCAGTTCCTGGTGTTTTAAGCCTACTTGCTTAAGCTATGCCAGATTTAATGCATAAATGTTGCTTCAGGCAAACAGAACTTCAAAGTTCTACCATCCGTGCAAGAGAGAATTCCTGCTCTTTAAAGAAATAAGCTATTGTCCAAACGATAGATAAAACTGCTGCCTGCAATGTTCCTGGCAGAGAACTGCATTTCCCTAAAAGAGCAGGTAATAGAAACTGTGAAAATAAGCTAAAGCAGACTACTGAAGCTGGACTAAATCCTTAGTGACTTTTCAGAGCAGCTGGGAAAGTCCTTTTTGTATGTTGAAGCAAATGTCACTCAATCACAAATCATATTTTTCTTTAGAGAATGGCTAAAAACCATTTCCTAACAGACGGTAGGAATAGAACCTCCGTGCCTTTACTACAGAGATACTCACTGCAATAAGGTCATCCCTTGCCTTGAGGACCTTCAGTCTTGCCTGATTCATCAGGTTGGACATCTGACTGCAAATTGCATGATAAAGTTGAATCAATCCATCAGACTTTGTCAGAAGAACTACAACATTTAACTGCATACTTCACACTTAAAGATAACAATACTACAACATTTAATAACAAAGCCTGTTCACCTGTTTGAAGCTGCTTCTGAACTTGCACAAATTATTACAATGCAGAACCCCGTCCTTCCGTAAAGACCCACCAAAACTAAACCTGACATGAACATTTGTCCCAGAGTAAGAGACCAGGATAGAGTTCTAGACATTAACTACATAAAGAAACATGAAAGATTCTTTCACACTTACTAACAGTTATACTATTGTAGCTCACCTTTGATAACTTCTTCCCAGAAAAAACCAGAAACTCATAATTAAAACTACATATATTGGCTGCAATTTGCCTATTTGCCAGGAAAAAACAGTTCTGTATAAAATTAGCAATAAAATGAGAGTTCAGGCTCTGAAGTCAGCCACCTAACCTAAGCAACTTACATTTTCTTTTGCTGTTCAATTTGTTTCTCCTTCTTTTCGTAATACTCCATGATTTTCAGCCTCTGTGTCTGAACAAGGCGACCCTTCTCAATGTTGAATTCTTCTTCTGCCTATAGTAAAAATTAAATAACTGAAGTGGAAATTGATTCCATGGGCTGAAAAAACCAGAATGAAAATGAAACAGCCATGCTTTCAGAGCACATTCATAGATAAGCTAGGATGATGCAATTTATGGTTCCATATAAACAAAAATTTCAACCAGTACTCAAGTCAAAGGGAGTTCAGGATGTGTTTTGCTGAACTAGAACCTTGCTAACTATGATACAACTTATTTTATCAATTGACTGACATGTGTTTCCTTGCAGTATTTATTCCTTAGGCACAAAATTATCAAATTTATATATCATATACTGTTAAACAAAACTTATTTTATCTGAGCTTCAGGTCTGATTTGTTTTTGTAGAATTGGCCTCTTTTCTGGCTACAAGAGATTCCGCCTAAAACAAGATACCCAGCCCTCAGTGTCTCCAAACTTCATTACTTTAAGCAATTCTTACACAAGGAGAGTGACAGTATAGCTATTACTTTTTTATAAAGCCTAGCGAGGCAGCATGTGAAAACACGTGGCAAATTTTCCTATTTATACCTGAGAATCCAATCTCAACTTCTGACTTCTGTTTGCAGATCATCAGGAATACCTGCTTTAGTACTGATTAAATATTTGTGTAGATCTAAACGTTTAAGGGAGATTAAATATTATTAGTAATACATATGGTGAGTCCAATACCAACAAGATACTTCAGTATTGGTATAATGCAGATGGTTAGGGTTGTAAGGCACCATTAATCCTTCTTTAGTAAACATCTGTATTCTATCACCAGGTTAATATTAAACTCATTCTCTTGTGGCTTAACCTAAGTGAAGAATTCTGCAAGTAATTCAACTCATGCCTTAAATATAAATTTATTTTTTAGTTCCCCAGGATACTTACTAAATCACACCTAGAATTAAGTCTGCAGGTGGCTACACAGGTTTAGATACAGTTACGAACCTGCTTACAAACAAACTTTCGCTAACACAATTCAACCAGTTTAACTTTCATCTTTTATCATTTTGGTACATGTATGAATGCTTGTGCAAGATTACTAACATTATTGCTTTAATTTACTACTAATGTTTCTGCCTGACACGCTATGGAAGTCAAGCAAAAATTAAAATTAAACCTTCTGGTAATAGCTTGTTATGACAAACCTGTCAGAATTCATAATTATGCAGAGAACTCCCTTTAATCCTCAATGATGTCAAGTTATGTATAGGAGGTGGGGGAAGATGTTCCACTTAATCTAGTCTACTCACATTACCACGGAGCTCTCCTGATTGCTTAAAAAAAAAAAAATGAGTGAACTTGCATATGAATAAATTTATATTTAAGAACCACTAAGAAAACTCTGACCGAAAAATAGCTCTGACTTGTTTTGATTTGTCAAAAGCTAACAAATATTAACTTAATTTGGTAGCATTGTTTTTTGCTATGTAACAACTAAACGTGAAGTAAGCTGCAGTTTACAAAAGTGTTCTAGGGCTGCTCTGGCTGTAACTATCAAAACAGGATGTCAGATGCAGTTTTCCTTTTGCGCTTACTGACATTGAACTTCAATTTTTACCTTTGCATCTATTTCTTCAGCCTTTTCATTGGCTTCCTGCTCAATGAAAGCCATCATATGCTTGATCTGTAACAAGAGAGAGAAAAGAAAGTATTTTCTGTTGGAAAGGACTTTGATGAGAGAAAGTATGTATCTATTCCTCATTTGTACAGTAGGCCCCTCCATATCCATTTACTAATTCATATAATGTTGTTTTTCAAGGAAATTAAATTAAGCATACAGGTCAAAGAGTCAGTTCATCTTAAGACAGAGTACAAGAAAATTAATTTATTTTTTCAAATAATTCTATATAATGCTGTTTCACTAGCTGTCATTAGACAAATGTAGTTTAGATATGCAACTATACAAAAAAAAAACACCAACCCAAAAGTAAATTTGTATAAATGTGAGGCTGGGTATTTTCATTTTTCACTAGCGAGAACAACTTCCCCCCCCGCCAGGATTAGTTTAAAAAAAAAAAAAAAAAAAAAATCCTCACACAGTAAAATTAAAGTTTTTTGTTTGTTATGACATTTACATGAAACATAGAAGATTAACATAGCCTCCCTGCTCTACATCAGGCATAGATGGCATTTGAATGAACCTGGGCCTTCCACACTACTTCACGGACCACTGAAGCAAATCAAAAGGCTACTGACCACTCTGGTCAGATCTGTACAACCAGAAAGAAGTTCCTTAGATCCTTTATATACCTGAGAAATTTTTCTTGAAAAAATGTAACAAATTCTCACTTACAAAGTCATTAAAAAATGCTGCTATATGGTTCAAGTCAAAGGACTTTATAAAGTAGTTGCATATTAGTTTGGAAGAGCTGGGGAAGAAGACAGACAGCAGCGCTAGTTGATCAAGACCACATCACGTATATCAGATGCTGCTTTAGAGCCTGGTATGCACTAATATATTCCACTTGAAGAACTTTTTTGAAATCACCTCAAAACACGATAAAGCACAAGTCCAATAGCTTAAAGACAAGGAAAGCAATTATACTGAGTTCTGCTTATTCATCACAGGCCTTTCTGTGACCCAGCCTAAGTTTAGGTTCACATTTGGTGCAGACTGTAAGGACTCATGCCCAACCAAACTGCAACTTTGAATAGGTATAGCCATTTCAAAGGGCAGGTGGAGCGGACCATAAAAACCTACTGAATTTTTGCTTGCACTTAGTGATGAGGCACATTTTGCAGACAATCCGGTCTGAATAAACTTACATGAAAGATTCTATTTATATAATCTCATGTTAAAATGAAATATTTTAAAGACATAAGAAAGGTGCCAATGTGAAAACTGAGCCAACGTGCAGAACAGCACTATGCCCATATAGATGAAAAAACGGAAGCGAACAGACACATGGAAGATTTTAAGCACGTGCAGTGGAAGAAGTGAACTATAATATCTACATCCTTAAAATCAGATCAGCAATTTTTCTTGTAATTCCAGTTTGCAACACTTCCAAGTGCATTTCCACCTACAGTGTCAGTTTCCTACCCTGCTCACCTGATTAGATGAGTGGTTAAACCAAGCTTTAGACCTACCGCATTTCAGAAAGGACAAGAAAGGCATATAAAATAAGGAAATAATTTTGCTGAATAGCCTATTGTTGAAGGAGGCTAAGAACTTTTGTATAGCAACCCTTACATTACTGAGCTACTTCTTCCAGTTTAGTTTGGTTTCTGAATTTTGGAAAAGTACTTTAACAGTTCCAAGGGTTCCTGAAACGTTCTCTACATAACGAAGAAGAATAAGATGGAAGCAAGCTGATATGGCATCCATTTCCCCTAGTCTGATACGATTGAACAGTGTTATTTCCTTCAAAATCTGTTGCACTGAAATCCCTTTTTGCTTTTCATAGAAATGAAAAAGAGATCCTAAATGAGACTTTCACATCTATAAATAGGATTAGTTTTAATAACACTGAAAAAAAATGTATTTTTAAATGAGAGATTAATTTTAAATGAAGTTAATAACTTCAGCATAGTAGTATTTCCTATAGAAAGAAAGAGAGGGTTTTTCCCATCAGTAGTAGCATGATTATCCTTTCCATGGGAAGTTCTAGGTGTTAGACTGGCTTTAGCTAGAAGCGACTAGCCAGATTAGATGGAACAATCTATTAAACACCTTTCACAAAATAAAGCAAGCAAGTCTATCAATGGGAAAAATTCTTAATTAGAGATGATTTTCAAAGTGAAAATTATTGAAAGCACCATGGCAAGTAGTTAAGAGTTCAGAGAACCAGCTGGCAAGTTCATACCGGATTTATACACATGCAGAACTGTCATGCCATCAGCAGCATTCTCTTTTCCAATCAACAGGATCACCCTAGGCTCACGAGTGTGAAACAATGACAGGCAAGTTGCAGATGTGAAATGCTATTAGCATTACATGTTTAGTATATCAACAGATCCTGAACTAACTTTTGAAGTTCAGGTCCATGGTGGCTGAGCAAGACCACCCCAATGTCAGCTTTATTTTTATTATCTTCATGGAAGAGGCAGGAAAAAACAAACAAGCTTTGCGGATAAAAGGCAAGAGAATGTAATGTTACAATTCCCCTTTTGCAGAAAGGCAACCTACTGATTTTACTTTCAATGTGATGCTTCCTTGCCAAGACACTATGTTTACTGAATGAGAAAGTGAGACACGAAGCATTTATGATGCAAAGGACAAGGGGAACTAGGCTGATCTGCTCATCACCTGTAGGAAACTCCACGGACCAGCACTGACTGGATCCGTGCAGTCTTTAATACGGCACGCCATTTTCAACCCAGATCAAAGCAGCTTTTTTAGGCAAGGGCAGTGTTTACTGTCAATAAGGACAAAGTGTCCTGCCTCAGGAGGAAGTGTCCACAGTTAGACTTCAGGGTTGTAAGTTTCCATTGCAAGAGAAGCCCAGGTTGCACCACTCTGCTTAGGATATAAAAGTGAAAAAGGCATTCGAGAATGATGAATAGCCTACCCAAACGCTAAGTTACAGCTAATTAGATGTAGTATAGCTATAAGAAAAAAAGAGATGAAAAGTCCTCAGAGAGCAACATCTAAAAAGACAGTACTTATCTAGGGCAATGTATTTATCTGCCTTAAAGTGCAGTTAAACACTGTAGATAGCAAAAAGGCTACTTATGATCCCTTTCATTATAATCTGGCATAATAGGCCATCAAAATGCTTCAACAAAGTTCCCCAATGGGTGGCCAATCAATCCCGCCAGGGAAAAACTCACTTTCTCCAGAGACTTCTCTTTCTCACTAAGATTCCCAGAGAAGATCTTTCCCCTTCACCAACCCTTGCTTTCACAGGAGAGCACCACTGTTCCACCTACAGAGCAGGAGACCCTATTCCACAACTAAAACGTGAATCC
>NW_009228233.1:0-297 GCF_000690835.1 Fulmarus glacialis | reverse complement strand
CTGTTTCGTCTGTCGCGGGTTTCAGAGCTGTCACTATCCCTGCCGCTCCGACTGGCCTTTTACCAGCCGGATGGCCCTTCAGCTCAGGCACACCTGAACCCCACATCTAGCACGGCTTCAGGGCAAGGAAGCTGCCTGGAAGCTGCCTCCGCCGCCCCGGCCCAGCCCAGCCCTCAGTGCCTCTCTCCTCACACTGGGTCCGTCCTGTCAGCTGCCCCCCGGCCCCGGCCCCGGCCGGGCCGAGCGCAGTGTGGAGGAAGCAGACCTAGCAGCGGTCCCAGGGCCGCCGCGCTGCCC
>NW_009228232.1:0-21435 GCF_000690835.1 Fulmarus glacialis | reverse complement strand
TCAGGATCTTAAACTTTACAGTCACCTGGTTGCTGCAGCCAAGGCTGCCTCATCCTTTAATCTTAATCACCTTCTACTTCAACCCATGGAAAGTGAGAGACAAAGTCTACGTTGATGTTTAACAGTCTAGAAAATACTTGCTTGTTAATCAGTAAAATGAGGTAATTTTGTAACTAACACAGATCTCACATAACTGCTTTTATAAATGAAAACCAGGCAATTTTAAATGATGGTGCAATATGATGAAATTAGGCTGGCTTGTGGGGCAGGGGGGAGGGGCGGAAGGCAAAAAACCCTCTAGAAACCCACAAGACAAGATCTCATACCAGAGCTCTACTTCTACTCTAAACCAGTAGAAGTCCTTGTAGTCCACAAGCAGCATATGCCACAAAGTATAGCAAATACCAAGCAAGCTGCTATACAGTACTGTGTATGATACCATGCAGCATTCCGCTGCGAAATGAATCACCCACTGCTGTATCTATAGCTTTTCATGTGATGTCCACTCACACAAAAAGGTGTTTTTAAAATCATAATCAGATTAGGGGTACACAACTTATCCATTTCACATGCACTAAACAAGCCTGCATAACAGCAAGTCAATCTAAATCAACCTTTCTTCTCATATGTGACCACTGTTTTACTTCTAGAATTTATGCCTCTTGGCAGCAGGGGGAGAAAAGTTGCTTTGTTTTTTTAAATAAAAAGCCTTTCAAGGATAAAGTGCAAAAAACCATTACATTTGGCTTCTTGGACAAGAAAAGAAATTGGATTCAATTTCAATTAAAATAAAGTATAGATGATGTGGTAAAGAACACTTTCTCTAACTTACCTACATTTCTATCTATAACTGCACTACTTCACAATTTGCCTGGAAGGGAGAGATTTATTAGCACAGATTATGCTCTGCATACCATTCTATATCCACTTAAAACCTATTTCCTGATGCAGACATATTAAAGCACACAAGTTAACTGTTATGCCTACTTCATGCATAAAGTAGGATTACACAAATCAGATTCTATGTCACTATTAAAAGAATCTCTCCAATAGGGAAGTAAAACACAACTTACAACTACTATGTGCTTCATTTATATATAAAGACCACTTCACACCTATTTACGTATTTAAAAAATTTAAGAGAGGCTTCAGTAAAATCTCTGTTAAATACAAATTACTTCAGAGAAACCTTATGGAGAGATATTTGTTTTGAATGAGTGCAGGTGTCAAAGTACTACTCCTTTCAAATATATTGAGAAAGGAAGAAGTATCATAATTGTTCAATACAAAGAAAAGACAACAATTATGTTATAGTTGACAAATGGGGAAAGCATGTACTCATTCTTGCCAAGAGTTATCTTGCCAGCTGCTTAGAGCAAACATTATCCATTTTAATTTTTCCACAGTCTTGCAGCAATAGTGAACTACTGCTGAATTAAGATCCAGCTGGTCTCAGGTGGAAGCACTCCTGTAGAGACCTGGCTGATCCAGACTGTGGGAACTAGGCTAAACAGCTGACTATGCAAGATGTATTAAGGATAGAGTATGGGTGGGACTGCTCAAAAGTCAAGGCACAATAAAGTGTGTTGTGAAGATTCTCCATGGGAACAAAACCTTCCTTTCTCAAAAAGATGGAGGAGAGTTTTCTGGTCTTTAGAACACATGGCTTCCTCAGCAACAAGAAAACATGTCAAAGCAACATAAGAAACTATTAATGGAATTTGAGAGGATAATTATGCTTTCACTTGATCTTTTACCAAAAATATTTTAGAGGGCAGGGAGTACGGTATATTTACAAAGCTTCTGTAGATTAACTAGTCTTCAATAACAATCCAGTATAGAACCACAAAAATTTGTTTAAAATTTAACACATAGTAACATCAAAACAAACAAATGTTTCCATGGAGACAACTACCTAAATAAATGCTTACAATGGATCCAAGGCGTGACGTCACCCAGGCCTGCCTGCAACCATAGTAACATGCCAGTGTAAACAGAAATATTTTTATTTTTCTATCTAATAATGTCATATAATTAGCAGTTTTATGGCAGTGCTTAAACCATATTCTTGCAGTGCTGAGTGGTAACGCTTATAAAATAAGAGCAGAGGTATTTATATCAGGGCTATTGCTATTACCATATTAACTACATACAACAAGTGGAGTATGTGTATGGCATAGCTAACATATCAAATTTCCCAGTGCAGTTGTTGACCCCAATAAACAAAGAAATTTAAGTTCCTAAGGCAACATGCCAGAATGCTGGTCAGAGATCAGTGACATCTATTCTTCTTGGGCATTCTGCTTTCCTTAATACAAAAACCCTGAAGTTCTTAAACTGTTGTGTCTCACTGTCTTGCTGGATTAAGAAGAAGAATGCAGCCACATGCTGCTTTTCATACCAAATGCAGAACGCTTCTGTGCCCTTCTCCTGTGTCACCAATGAGCTTGCTTTCTCCAAGGCAACAAGATTCACTAAACCCATATTTGCACTCTGCAAGCACAATACAAGACACACAGCCTACAAACTTTTGCAACTCTAGAGGAGTAACATAAAAGAAACAGTCAGCTAATGAGGAAAATTTCCAAGAAGGAAGGCAATTGTTTCAGCTACTAAAAAGATACCCATGGAATGCCCATTCTCATGAAAACCAACCATTTTCAAATGCTTTTGCATGTCTGCAAGTTGTATGTCTCTAAATTCAGTAGACCCAGATTGCATTATCACTCTTAATTTGCAAAATATAAAAGAAAGGTGTCTATATAAGATTCAGATAGTATGTGAAAAATGAATGCTTAGAATGATCTAGTATTACTAAGATATTTATACTAAACCCCCACATTTTACCAGAAGCCTGAGCTACAGGGAAATTGAAGTTATTATCATTACAAAAATGGTGAAATACTATTTTTGGTCCTGTCACGAAAATTTCACAGAGTAATTTATGAAAACTTTCCTTCTCATAGAATATGATTGTGACTTATCCTTGTCTTCAAGTATGGCAGTGAATTTAGGGAACAGTTAAAAAAATTATTCCCAGAAAGTATTTTCAGACTTCTTTTTCTTAAAAAAATTATATAAGCAGGTTTTTCAGAGAAGGGGTTGCTTCATTTTTGCCATTTAAAGAGAAAAGGCTATCCTGATATCAATTAGCAAAAGAGATTTTTACATAACTTTAAGCAAGGAGCTAGCTTTGAAATGAAAATTTACCCTGCAACCATAGTCTTACTGTTGTATGCGGTGCAATGAACATATGAAGAAAAGAGCCCAATATCTCAAGTTTTGTTTGTGAAACTATAAAATACAGTAAGGAAAGCTTACTACCTAATTGCATTTACAGTTATGTACACTTTTGTTGGTTTTGCTGTACACTTTTGTTGGTTTTGCTGCATTATTAATAGATTTCATTCCATAAGATATTGTAAAACTTTACAATTCACTCTTCACAATTTCTTTTGCTTTTCCAGGTGCAACATGCATAGAAAGATAACGATATTATATGAGATGTCTTTATTGTATGTTTTTATAACCTAAAAAAAAAAAAAAAAAAATTTCTTTTTCTACTTATTATAGAAACAGCAGTCTATCCCAACTGTATTAATGCAATCCAGGTATTTGGCATAAATGTAGGTGGTTCTCCTCTGATCTCTAGGGATGCAACTTATAAATATTTGTACACCTGGCTACTCTCAACAAGTGGGCTTTGGCTTTTCATTTCAAGTAATTCCATTGCAAAATTAATTGCTGCTTAATTTCTTGTATTTCTGAGCTGACAATAGAAAGCTTTAAAAATAGAAAAGAAAAAAAAAAAGGCAGAAAAAGACATCTATTAAATCAATTTTTAACATACAACAACTTATATTACAATCCACCAAATTGGAAGGATTTGTGAGACCCTTAAAAACATACAAACTACTGTTAAACAAAAATACTTGGAGAGGGGGGAGGGAGGGAGGGGGAAGATCACCCAATTTACATCTTTTCTTACCAAACAATGCAATTCTAGCAATTCTTCTTTCATTTCTACTACTGTGCATTCTTTGCATTAGACCATTCCTTCTTATTATCCTAAAGTACATACAAACGTTGTGCTCACATGAAGGACTTCAGTGGATCTTTTATGCAAGATAAATAGACAAATTACACTTCAGTCTGACCTGACACCCTCACACAGAAGGAAAACAGCATTCTACACATATTTTCTTATTTGTAACAAAGGTTCAACAGAATTTCCTCAACCTTAAACTTAACCTTAAATGATCTAATCTCTGAAAGACAGACACAGTCCCAGCTTTGAAGAAGTATCACGGACTATTCAAAACTTTCAGAAGTTTTGTTCACCTGGTTTGGCAGAGGTGGGGAGGGGGATGTTGAGTCTACATAAATGTTCATTACTTCTCAGGATTGAACTGATAAAATCCCTTCTGCAGCAGGGAAAGCTACCAATCAGAGAATGAAACACTATCTTTCAGTAGCTCTTAGGTAAACATATCTGTTACTAATTTTCCTGTTACTTTACCCTGACTATCAGCAACGCATAGTTCCTACCTATTTTGCCAGTATCTGTAGCAGAACACTAAATGAAGCCTGGAAAAGTTAGCAAGATGACAAACATGGGCTTTATACATAGACATAGTAATTCATAAACCCAAAGAACAATTCTACTAGATTAATTATTTTCTAGTGTTTGAACAACATGTGCCATTGTCATAAACTGCAAGTGTAGCTGGCTAGAAAACAAACCCTGCTAAACACAGTGGCTTCCCAGTAATAGACCCAACAGAAAACCTGTTTGGAAGCTCTACCACAATGCTAGATGGCAATTGTAGTTCGGTATGACAAACATCTCTTCTTATCTTTGGGTGTGTTCCCTGGCCAGACTACAACTGCCAAGATCCACCAGCCCCATCTCACTGAACCACTATGGCTGACCGTAAGAATCCCAGGCCAAAGTCCATCCTGTGGGACGCAGTCTAGCTGAAAACCTAAAAACAACAGTGAAGTACAGAGCCTTCTGATACCCATAAGCATAACTCTTATTGAGGCATGGAAGCAGTACTCTGCACTTTCTGGGGCACTGGAGATTTTTTTATAGTGTTCAGTGTTTTTCATTCAACACAGATGGGGAAAAACTTGGGTTGTCAAAAAACCTTAGTGCTCTACTGGGAAAAAGCTGCTTGTAAAACGGAAATGAGTAAGAGTTTATTTTGTGAGTATGCCTGTTTTTGATGCATCACCAAATCTATCATTATCCTTTAGCTTAGGGTTAAATGTGAAGCAAAAGAGAAAGCAAGGAAAAGCAGTTGTCCGAACATGCTCAAGAAATCCTGTATACTCAGCCTATGCAGAAGCCTCCTAAGTTACAGCATATTACTAACACTTGAGTAACTACAGCCATTAAATCTTCCCGTTAAAACTTAAAATATTATATGTGAAATAAATGTGATCTAGACTAAAAAGAATTGCTGACATATGCTCTCAAGAATAAAAATGTAAAAAAAAAACCCCAACACTTAAGAAAATGTGGAAGTATACCTACTGAAAGCATGCCCATGAAAAAACAGACCTTCCTAATAAAGATAGCAAGTCTCAGCTATTGCAAATTTCCCCATCTGCCATTTAAGCAATATTAATTTAAAAATAAAATAATTTTAAAAGAGAAGAATATATAAAATACATGCTATATGTACATGTACAGGTGAGGAATGAGCAAGTAATTAATAAAATTAAGATATAAATGCTTTTGCATTTGTTGCAGTTATCTTCTAAACTATTAAATACCAGATAGAGAGAAGAAAAGATGGCGTGCTTCTTCCAAGAGAAATGACAACACTTCACAGCAAGTCACAGGAGAAAGGTCTGAGAAACTGCTGAACAGGCACCTCCCCACAGAGGCAGAGAGAATAACCCCCGAGCTGAGCTGAGACTCCTGAACAACTGCAAGGGGATATGCTGACATTCGCCTTGAGCCTCAGGTCCCCACCACCTCACAACTCATTCCTGCACAACACGACTGGATTCCTTCTACCCCAGTAGGCACCAAAACTGATACTTCTTTGTATCTGCTAATGTTGCACAACTGCTTATGCCATATCATGGGGTTGTCCTATCACTAACTTGCCCAGATACTGACATGAGAAAGTAGCGCTAAGATTTATTATTTCCTGTGATGATAGATACAGAGAAATTTTTAAGTCGATGAAAGCCAAAGAAAATCTGAAAATAAATGCCAGCATTGTCTATCATAGATCAAGAAAGAAACAAACAACCCTACAGCCTAAACATCCACTTCAAATAAGCTAGTTCACTGATAGTATACCTAATTCTGGCAACACAACTTCCAGAAAATACAAGTAGGGACTCAAAGAGAAAGTGGACTGATACACGAACAAGAGGGTTGGAGTGTGTATATATATAGCGTTTTCAATTGCCTAGATAAGATGCCCGAGAAGAAAAGAAGCAAAGAAAGAAAGAAATCAAATAAGTAATATCATTCTAATGGTGCATGTTACACTGGACAACCTTTCAAGATCAAGGGCCTTTTCTTCTCTATCTTTCTATTCTTTGATACACTCTAAAGGGTCAGTGCTTGTAGCAAGTTTTCCCAACTACCCTTGTAAGCAACTCAGTTTGCATGTCCTCCCCAGCATTACACCACAGTAGTTGAGAGTACAAGCCAAATAAATGTTCCTACAAGCTATAAGTACAGTTAAGGGACCTTCCTTAAAGCATGTCTCTCAACACAATGAGGTGAGACAATTTAAACAGTTACTGTAGTAATAAAAAGCAGAAAAGACATGGCTATCAGACCAGATACCAGAGGGAGGTGAAAATCATCCAATTCTACACATAAAGCGAGAACAAAAAAATTATTTAGGGCTTCACACAGAATATGCCGGAACAGTTGAATGTCTTCCCTTGGATTTGATGAGTTTCTGGATCAAGCCTGCCTAGGTTTTCAATTTGGGGAGAAAGTTAAATTAAAGCTCCAGTCTGCTCACAAGAATAAGCTAGCACCACGGAGATAATCCTAACCAATTAATCACAGCCATGGGTCTGCATCACAAATTCACCATCAGTTTGGCATGGCCCTATGCTTTAAACTTGAGTAGGTGTTGCACTGGACATCACGACTGTCGTTAGAATAAAGGCTTTTAGTACATATTCCACCTTAGCCTCAGTCTTCTGAGACTGAGTTTTGGCAAGATGTAAAACTATATCCTGACTTCATTCAGATATCCTTCAGGAAACATTCACATCATTTACTACAGTCAAAAAACTTATGTTTCTTGGAATAGCCTGCATTTGTCCTCACTACAACATACCTCTTTGTACAGCATATAACACCTGTGACACTGAAGTCAGTTTAAGATAGCAGGACAGAAGCTGAAAGCTGTATCTTCAGACAAAGCAACACAGTTTTATAAAGGAACATGAAAGAGATCGATTGTGACAAAGACATACGGTGCCTCACAACATCTGTAAGCAACAGAAGATAAATTTAGATGGTATCTACGAAACATGTTGGGGACACAAGGAAATGATGGCAGAAAGGAACTTACTTGATTTTACTGAAGACAATGTCAACATCTGTGATTGTCACGTTCTTCCCATCTATCACATGACAGTCCTTACATAGCTTTGACCAGTTCTTCCCATGCATTTCTTTTCCTGTGGCTCTTGTATCACCATGGATGGCAAATTTTCTAAAGGCCTCTTCCAGAGCACTTATTTCTCCTGCCATAGCTCCCTCATGGGAGCTGTTTGAATCATAGGATAATCGTTTTGCTGCTCGGTCCTTTGCTGGATCTGAAGGAGACTTTGGAGGAGTCTTATTCACAGGTTTGGTCGACTTTGCTTTATTGTCAGACATTGTGCTACAAAGAAGAGGAGGGTAAACTCATTACATTAATTTGCACTAGTTTACTTTCTGTTAAGCTACAGGCTACAGTCCATGTTAAAACGTATGAAGAATAAGTGGTCTATAAGGTTAGCAAGAACTCAGTGCCCTCCACCATCAAACAACATTCTATACATAGAGCTATGTAACACTCTGCCCATCTAGAAAAAAATTCTAGCATATTTAAAAAAAAAAAAAAAAAGTCAGGGAAAGAACATTCCAAAATAGGGCATAAACCTAATTTCACTGTCATTACATCAGCCAACAAGAGAACATTTTGTGTTAGTTTCTTTTTTTTTTTTTAAATGGCAATCACCACAGTCACTCTACTGATTTGAATAAAAGTATGCCCTTTACATTATAGGCATTACTACCTACTTCTGTTTCTGAAGGAAAAATAAACAGCCCTCTATTTTCTGCAGTGTGGCTTTTAAATTATTTTTTATTGAAAAATGCTATATTTTGCAAGTGCAGCAAAAACATTAATGTTATAACCCTTACGTTATATTATACAAGGGCTAGCAAGTAAGGAAGCCTCAGAAATGCTTAGAAAAGTCTCTCTTGTTAACAAAATCATTCATTTCTCAAGTTTATGCCCTAAGAACTGTAGCTGTGTAATTCATTTGGAATGAACACATCCACGATGTAGGAGCACTGAGAAGGGATGTCATTACTGCAGAGAACAACTTTCAGATAACCCTATGTTCATGTAGGATAGGTTTGCCTTTTAAAAGAAACCTTAAACAGAGCAACAGAACACTAAAGTTATTTTCAGGTGTCTTCATAAAGAAAAAATCCCTAACATGCCAGAAGCATGCCATAGAAGCCTTTGCCTTCTGCCCATCCACTCTTAGCTTGGCAGAAGTAAAGAGGCACTGAAAAGCCTAGGGATAGGATGCACTGTGTGCCTGTCCCAACAGCTACATGCATACTGTTGCCCAGACTCACATCTGTGGTGCTGCTACAAATTTTAACCCATAAAGAGGTGTTTCAGGTATCAGAAGTTTGGCAAATACTGGATGAGGACTGGAAAGCCCACCATACTTACCTCATCCATTCTTCTAAAGTCACAGCTGTACATGGTATGTGACTAACATATGCAAAGATTGGTATGTATTTCTAGTTAAGGTCTTATTTCTGCATCAGACAGAAAGTTCTTTTGGCTTTTATACTGTACTTCAATACAAACCCCTCAGCAATGGAAACAATTTAAAATTCTACCTCTTCCAACATTGCTTAACCTCTGTCACTGGAAAAACCAAAGCATACCCTTCCCTGCACGCTGCAACAGAACTAACTGTAACTACCTGCTATGCAGCAGTTATTGTTAAGCTTCATGATTAGAAACAACCTTTTAATAAAAACTATACTAAAGGTCCTTTGTCCTTTACACTTGAGCAAATGCAGCATGGCCAAAGCACTACTGTCTATTTTTAAAATATTCAAGTAAATGCATAAAAATCTTGTTATATCTTAAGCCTGGTGATCCTTCTGTTTTGTTTACACTGTCAGCACAAGGTTTGGCCAACAAACCAAAATGTGAAATTAAAATTAATATGACAGGAATTTACTAACTGTAGCCTGAGAGTTATATGTGCCCTATGAAATAAAAACAATAGCACAGAGGGGGAAAATAGTTGAAAATTTAAAGTTCATTAAAAATTTAAAAATTTAACCAATTCCCATTTCTATTTCCTTTGTGCCCTGCCTGCTCTCCAAAGAACAGCAATTTTACCTCAATAAACTTTTCTGAAAGTCTCCCAACACTGAAACTCTAAAACAATAAGCACCCAAAGTAAATTGTAAGCCACTACGAGTATTACAGATGCATACATTTTTACCAAAATAGTGTCTAGATCAGTCTAAACCGTCTGATTCATCAGGCTACACACATTCTTTCACTACCAAAACAGTGGTGACACAATGTAAGAAGAAAACAAAACCACTGCTGACACTATCTACACAAAAGAGAATTACATTAAAAATCAAATCAGGAAGATCTATGAGCTACCTCCACCTTCGAGGAAGCTTGACTTCCAAAGGCAGAAGTCTCTTCCAAGCTTGCACGATTTCAAATCCAGTGGAGCTGGAAACTAGAACCAGAAATTTTCCAAGCTAACACTAACTGGCTAGAGAAAGAAAGAAAGAAAGAGAGTACACATCAGCAAAAAGCAATTTAATGTATTTTAATGTCTGTATTAAAAACCAAAGTTACCTCCGTAAGCAAGTAGCTGGACAAAAGAAGGTGGAGATCTGCTATAGTAAGGTATGTACAGCTTGTATCATTTTGCAATTTTATCTTGCGCCAAATAAAACTTCCAAGAGATTTTCGGGGATAGCCTCCCTCTTGCTCTTAGCAATTCTGTCAAGAAGCTATACTCAGTGTGAATACCCTTGAAAGATGCAACAATGGCACAGTTTACAAACTATAAGCAAGAAAATGTCTGTGCCACTCTGTCTCATCTGAAATTAGAAAAAATAAGCACATGCCTACATTTTTATGTATCTCCTGAACAAAATCTTTCTTTAACCAGCGTCAGTGCCTTGCTGGCCAACTTTGCCTAATCCCATGTCATCCATTACCGTAACTCAACTTTGCACAGCACAGCAGAAATGTGTTTTAAAAGGCAACTAGTGATTTCAAACCATTAGCTGAAACCCACACTTGAAAGGGTTCTGATCTTCCGAATCGTGTGATTTTCAAAATGACTACATTATTTTTTGTCCGTACTACTGTCTTATACTGTCTTCAATATGATAGCTGTATCTACTGAAAATATTTTTTACTTACTTTCAGTTGCTAATAAATTAAAAGTTTATAAACTTGGTGTAGGAAAAATGCTTAAAGGAACATACATGGCCTTGAAGAAGATAGTTTACTTCTAGACTTAGCTCTCTCAGACATCAGTAAATACACTTTGTATTGGGGTGTTTTGAGTAGTTCTGGGCTGGCAGGAACAGGATACACTCTACAGAAAAGGCTTCAGTTTTGAATGGTGAAATCTGGTATGCAAAGCAGACTCATTTCAAAGAAATCCTCACCATCTAAAGCAGAAGGTCAAGGATAGATTAAAACTAGGGCTCTGCTGTAGTTGCCAAAAATTGTTCTGGATACTCCTTTTCTTGTTGAACCATAATTACAGTTTACTTGTTAAAATCCCACATAATAGCATGAAATTTACAAAAAAGAAGCTACCTGGTTTATGAAAATACTGACCTACCCTCAACTTAAAATTTTGTTTCTTAGCACTACAAGCAACACACTCTGAAGAGAAATATATTCACTAATATACTATATTAGAAGGTAAAGAATTGCACAACACAGGATATGAAATCAGATTTTTAATGGGGTTCTTTAACTTTTTTTCGTGATTAGAGACGAGGAAGGAGATCATGCCATGTTGAAGAAATAATGTCTCAGAGAGAAATACAGAATAACCTGGTGCCAAAATTCAAAGATCAAATGCAGTTTTGAGCCTTCTTTACCCTTTTTTCCCTGGTCAAAGGGATCAGAAGATGCTTGCTAGCTTCTGCTAGAAGTAAAGATTAGCAGTAATTTGGGGAGGGGCCACAGCAGGGTGATAGGTGGAACTAACAAAAGAAAGTGACTACTCTAAAATACCAATTCTAAAATTCGGTAAAACAAAATTAAGCCACTGTTTAAAAGCATGAGCTGTGTAAATGCCAACTATAACAATTACAGATAACAAAAGAAACGCCTTTCATCACCATCGAAAAAGTCTAATATGCACACAGCTAGATAATACTACATTTCCAGAGCCAGCAGAGGGAAGGAAGGTGGGACTGGCCACCGATCCCATCCTCTCCAAACACTGCTGGCTCCAACCTAGCAGGTCCACATCACCAAAAGCAGCCATGTAAGACATTACAAGAGAGGTATAAGCAGATGCTAGAGTTCAGAAGGCTTTGTGAAAGAACAACTGTCCCAAAAAACGAGTTCCAGAAATCCACAGAATATTTAGACAACTAGGTGTTGTGTTATGAACTCCTATAGTCTGTGTCATGTAATACTCTCTTAGTATCATGAAAAAAACAGTTCTTGTCCCTTCTCTCACTCTGCAATAGGTAAATAATACAGCACATTATACAGACAAAGATATCTATTCAGACAGAGATTAAGCTAGGGATCAAACTGACTGAGGTCATGACTAACTCATGCTAAAATAGACTGAAAGTGCAGATCTGTGTTCTCAGCACATGCCTAACCCATTAGAAAAAGTTTTCTTATATCATCAAACTTCCTTTCATCCAAAGACTATTACAATACATACTCATCTGCAGACAGACAGCTGGGAGAACTACCCTAGATAAAGTCACGTATTAATCTGGATTCTTCCAAAAATGAGGGGAAAAGCAGCTATTGTTTCTGTGAATTCCCGTTGCCGATTCTCTATAGCTGCATGAATACCAGGTACATATAAATAAGCCCAAAGCCTCAGTACTGAACAACTGTCAGCTCTACTGAAAGGTTTATATTATTAATTTACCCTCTTTCACTTACCCACTTCCTCTCCTGGTGTCAACATATTGCAGGAATTCTGGGATGGCTTTGATTTAGATTTGGGGGAATTGCTCTTAGAAGTAATCCATCTCTCAGCACCAACAAGAAAGACCTGAAGACTTACTAAAACCCAGAGTATTTTTGCCAACAATTTCAGCAGCTTATGCAACTCTACGGTATATGCATGTATCCTACCTGGTCAGAATTCACTGCAGCACCTTCCCTGCCCTGTCGCTGAGAACTAATGCACAGCTAATCTGCTCAGGAAGTGCAGACAGCTTAGTATTTGTAACAGAAGTTAGCATCATTGCCATGTCACAGACAGGGAAACCAAAGCAGAGGGATGAAGAAATGTCTGTTCTGCTGCCAGAGTTCAGAACATAATGAGGACCCTGGGACCCGTATGCTACACTGCTTTAATTACCAGGCCACATAAAGCAGATGCATGATTGTATGGAGTGCTATGAAGAACCAACATTCTCTGACTCTATGGAGGAAATAATATAGTTTCACTAGCTGCAAATATATTAACCGAGTTTCCGATCTACACACCAAAAAATGCTTTTCCAAAAAAAACAACAGGAAACTATCAAAAGTGTGAATGCCTAGCTTTTTGGGCTATACCAGGTACTTTCTCATCTGCTTTGTCTAGCTTGCCTCTAGCATGCTAAGAATATTCTGTCCCAATGTAAGTTGAACTGCTTTCATTTGCAGCAAGTATTACAAAACCAGTTTTTAATGGAAGTCGTCTTGCAGCATTAACTTCCATGGAAACGAATAAGAGTGTATTTGTCTAAGAGAGTACAAAAGACTAGAACACTACAGTAGATACTTATTACAGCCTCAGATACAATCCAGTTAATAGAAAAGGCAGCTTATTTGAAAACCGTTTGTTCTTTAGAATATTTACCAACCGAGAATTGGTTAAAATGAGGTTAAAAGTCCTGTGAACTTAGAAAAGCTTTCAGTTCAAACTTTTTAATGGCAGAAAGCATTCAAGCATCAAGCAGACCTCTGTTCAGGAGACTGCTGAGATTGATGAATTTGGAGAAAAGACTCAATAGCACAATGGCATAGTAGCAATGCAATGATGGTATTACTAACATCTACTCTCTCCTATGCTCGCCTTTGCATATGCCAACCTTATTTCTCACACGCAGCACCTAGCTCCATTGCAATTTGCAACACAACTCCACAAGACCCCAAAGTTATGTTTACACTGTGCATCAGGGTTATCCTCTAGCTAAAATCCAAAATCTGCAGTGCAAATTCCTCATCTTGAGTCCAAAGACAGTAACTTTGATAAAATAGCCCTAAGAATGTAGTATCTGCTCAAGTCCTCAATCTTAGCCCTGATCCCTCCCCAAGTTCTTAATCCCTTCTACCACATGCCCCAGACAACCAAGCAGCAAAAATTACAAATTCTGTCCTTGGCTTCCTTCTGTTCTGCAATTCCTTTTGCTGTTGTTTTTACACAAAGTCCAAGGTTCTGCTTCGCTTACAGTCACACCATAGAGCTTTGGCCACAAGGTAGAGTGGAGATGGTACCCTATCTGTACCCTAAATATCCACCAAGATATAATCCAAAACAGAGACTCCCCAGACAGTCTTTCTGCAACCTCCTTGCCACCCAGCAATTCTGTTGTACATTTTCTCTCCATGATCTGTTAAGTGAGAAGGGCAAGTAGGTAATCCACAGCACAGACTTATAAGCAAAGATACTGGTCTACTATCTGCAAAATGTCACAAGCAGGTTAAAAAAAAAAAAAAAATCATTCAAGCACTCTATTCCATTTTTGCTAATCCTTAAGCCAAGTACGAGTATGCAGGCTTTCCAACACTCTTGCTCTTTGTAACGGGTATTCAGACCAAAAAATTCCCTACCTCATGGGCGAATTTCATCCAACTGATCTTCCTTGCATCCTCACCTTCCAAAGGGGGAAAAATATAACAGATTAATCCACAAAAGCATCCATACATCTATTTAGTTGGCCAAGAAAAATAGGATTCTACATTCAGTCAGATAGCATCTTTCATGCATGTGATCACATCAGACATTTGAATGAATGCTCAAGAAAACAGTAGCCAGGAATCTACCAATTTTACTGAGAACTAGAAATAGAGTAGGGGGAAAGGAGAGAGATGGTGGACCCCTTGCAATGCAGTTAACACAGTCAGCAAGTTGAGGAAAGTCTGGTATTACATAAAGATTTGAAGAACCATATGTTGTTAACATTAACAATTTTGCTTCTGTTTTAACCTCACAATAAGCTTCCTTTTTCTGCGTCATTCTATTATAAATGCATCAGCCTTAACCTCTTCACACCTACATTCTCAGCTCCTCAGCCTAGCCAAACTACCAGCCTTCCTAAAGATATCTTAGATGGTCTTAAACCTGAAAGGTCATTGGCTTTTAGAAAATTGGCATACTACAAAGAATTCTGCCCACAGGCACACAACCTAGTAGTTTTTACCTCCCATTCTCCTGCTAATCCTTCCTGTACATCAAGTGTAAGCAAGCATGCAAGTGCTTAAGGTGTAATTTTTATCAGAATCTGTTTCTGCACTGTTCATAAAACTTATCCACTGCACCACAAATAGTTGCCATCCAAGCAAAAAAGAAAGCAACTTTTCAACGAGCATGAGATGCTATTTTTATGAGTGAATTGGACTCATAACATTATCAAACTGTGCAAGGCATTTGAATTTGTCTGACTACATCTGTGTTATTTTAGCACTTGATCTATCTTCCCCATGTTTTAAAAATGTTACAGAATTGCAGTTAAAGGGAATTCTCATTTATTTTCTGTCTGTAATTATTTATGCCAAATAAAAACAGTAGAGACAAAGCACAGCAGATGGAATCTTTTTCCCACATTTCTGCATAAACATTCAAGCTGAGGGAAGGGATAAACAGCTGGAGAAATGCAACATCCTCCTAATAAAATGCAGTGCTTTAGACAATGCTCTTAAAGCTTCCCTTAAACTTCCTTCACAGCTATCAGTAAGAACCAGAGTTAAGGCACTTCTCTTCCGAGTTCTGGGCGTACTTCTCCACATGTGATGCTCAAGTGAATGAGAGCCATCCATTTTCCCTAGCATATAACACAGAAGGAAAATGAGCAGAGAACACTACAGACCAAGCAAAGCTAACACAACTCTATCTACATTTAAACCCATCTTTACTCAAAGAAAATTAAATCCTTTCACAGGCTTTATGAGGAACTGCATGGCTGAACCTCGAGTTCTCTTAACAATATACGAGTATCTAGCACTATGAACAAAGGTAAGGCTGGCTAGATCATACAGCTACATTACGACCTTCAGCAGAACACACACAGAGTAACAAGAAAGGTGGTTACTCAAGTTGTCCCATGTTTCTCTTAGCAAAACAGTATTTCAGACTGTGATGAAGTTACATATGCCATTAAAGGAACAACCTTAGAAAACATATTATCAAGCACAGAGATTATTTTGACTGCTAACAAATGGTTGTTATGGTTCTATTTCTAAAAACTATTGCTATCTGCCTACATAGTTACTGCTACAATATCACTTATATACAAAACTAAGTTTAGTTCTTAGTAAATTACATTCCTCTATTCTAAAGAACCACTTTATAAAATATCACGTTTTTATATATGCATAAATGAATCACCTATACACAGACACACACACCTTTATCAGCCATAGTTCTATTAGAACTTTTTTCTTTTAAAATACACGTTCACCTAACAACACTTAAAACTACACAAAAACTCTTTATCTAACTAAAATAACTCTTAACTAGCTCTACAATATACTGTAATACACTGAGACAAGGTTTCAAGTATGAAGCCAAAAGCATAAATACAGGCATCCACCACACATTTATGTACTGATGAACTCTTACCATGCATTTTTTTCCATTATGCAACTATCCCATTTGAGGATTCCACTTACTAACTATTCATCCTGAACTCTACTGGGCTGCTGTTGTTGGTAGATGAAGAAATAATCTGGACACAAATATTCTGCAATTCCACACACAGAAAAGGATACAAGCCAGTGTCTAGAACAGCCTTCACACAAGAAAGTGAATACGACACTGATTAAAGCACAAACAAGGAGCCTCAACTGTTTAGATGAGGTATTTTTTTATGGTGTATCAAAAAAAGATTTGGGAATCACAGATTCAAAAAGACTGGAAGACAACAGCTGCTCTCCACAGTAGTTAGTCATACAATTAATTTACAGCTCCAAATAACATGCTGGGCCTATCATCACTTTAGGATTAGTTGCGTACAGGTTGTAATAGTTGTAATTAGTTGCGGACAGGTTGACTCTCCCTAAGGAAGTCCTATTTCTAATTTGCATTGGCGTAGCCTGAATTTGCAGCTGTTGAGTTTTTGATATCTTTGACAGTAAAGAGCCATTTAGTATGTGATGCGGTTTCTCTACAAAGGTATTTGGATACCTCACTCAAGTGACTTCAATCACCTGAAAAATCACATTGGTGGAATTCTTTAAGTCTCTCATGGTAAAACATCTTGTCTCATGATTTTGTAGCTCTTATACCATCTCCAATTCTTTGATCAGAAGTGATGCTTTGTGACTATTAAATCTTACAGTGCTTTCAAGGCCTGTAAGTCTCTGTTAGCTCAATTTTTTTTAATATAATTCTATCCCTGTCAATAGCATCAACTTTGTCCTCTTGATATTTTTACCTATAGGTGGTACACAAAGCCCCCCGACTTACTGGTGTTTGAAGTGATCTCCTTGCCGTGCAATCTCTGATCTCCTTTCACGGAGTGGATCTTCATTACTCAGGGCTTTTGCAGAAATAGTTTGAAAGGGTTCTATGGAAGTTCAGATTAATAGTCTGCTCTGGGTGGGGGTGGCAGGAGGGGACAATGTATAGTGTGTGAAGAAATGAGGCTAAGCAAACTCTACCATTGTAATGTTACAAGTCAACCATTGGAAATACTAAAGGTAACTTTCAAGAATAGCTGCAAATACTTCACATCCTGGTATCTGCACATTAGACTTCATTTAATACAGGAGATACACTTAGTCAAGTATCTCTGAAAGACAGACTTTTATCAAATGTACGTTATTGGTCTCAGATAACTAACTGAAAATAACTAATACCTGAGTCAGATTAGATTGCCTAAAGATCCCTTATGTTCTTAAAGTCTACTGCTTCCATTTTGTCTGAATCCAAAAAAATAAACTAACCTTTAAGTACAGATTTTTTTCAACTACCCACAGCTCACTACAAAATAGGAGGGCAATCAGTTAAGCTCTTGCACATCTATAAGCCCCTGTAAGATGAACTTTTTGGGTACTGGTCCTTCTGACAGCGAAATCAGATGAGACAGGCAGATGCAGATTTGTTTTTAATTTAAAAATAAGCAGTCATCAACAACGAAAGAATGCTTTTGTGAGCAAGACCTCTCAGCATTTGAATTTCCATCACAAGAATTTCCTTAGCACTGATCCAATAGAACACCATTCCTCAACTGTGCATTTAAGAACTTGTTTGAACTAGGACTGCATCCCTCAGAGATTCAAGCAAAAACTGTTACGTCCTTGATTTTCTTTTTTTTAAGTTTCTCTGTGCTCATTTTGCCAAAGGCTCCAATATTTGAACACTGACACACAAACATATTCTTGAGATTAGCCGAGAATTAACTCCGTAAGATTATTTAAGACAGTTGTACTGCAGATGCATTTTTGTCTTTTCATCTGCCACATAATGCATTGAAGCTTTGGTCTGTATACTCTGGGTTTCCAGCTTTTGGTTTTCTATCCAGACAAGCTAAGTTCGTATCACACACTCAGGACACTATGAGGCAGGGGAAAGATGAGGAGGAAAAGAAAAAGAAGAGGGAACCTTAAGACAACTGGCAAGAGTAAGAACCTAGGCTTCTCCACATCTGCCGTAGAGTCCTGCCACAGTTAAGATTCCCACTTAGCAGGGGCAAACCGAATTGCCCACCCACTACACTTAACAACTAATAGGGAAAAACTTCCCATCTGTTTTGATGGACATACCACTGTGAGCCAAGAAAAATGACCAGTACAAAATCAGTCTGGTCTGTTCTGCTCCGTCAGCACTTGAGATAAACACCTAGTCAGAAAAAGTGTCCTGAAACCTGAACAGGCTATGTGTACTTGTCCTGTACCACATGTACAGGTCCTGTGTACTTAAAGATGATATTTATATTGGGGTATTTTTCCAATAACATTCTCTCAATGTACAATTACTTTCACTACTATTTCAATGTATTCCAATAACCAGACTACACTGCAATGGGAAATTCTTGCAGTACTTCTATGTATGGGCAATTCGGGATGGGCAGGGTGATGCATTCACTAAGAAATTTCTTTCTGCTGAAGGTGTATTTGTTACGACGTATTTTTTGCGGGTTTGGGCACTTAAGGGAGATGAGAGGAAGAAAGAGCTAAAACAGCTTATAGAAGACATTGGGGAAAAGGCAAAGCAATGTGATTTTTCTTGTATAACACTTTGATTTTGAAATGAAAACGCCGTTCCAAAACTTTAAAAACTGACCTTAAATTTAAAGAATAGCAAAAATTAAGTAGCCTGAAAATAAAATGTTTCATATTGGGTTGATGTAGATTTTTTCATTTTATTTCAACTTTCAGCATTTAGTGAAGTTAAATACATTTAAAAATCCCCCAAAACCAAGCCATTATTCACATGTCCCAAGAGCACCCTTCAATACAAGAACTTCCCTCAGAGAGCTATGCCAGTCTTACATTAAGTTCTACAATTCCCTTTGCTCTAACATATAAGAAAGAGAAAATACATAGCTGGATAACGCATACACACGTACCAATGTATCCTTCTTAACAACAGCTACATTCCCTTTTTTGTACCACTTACAGTGCCTTGTTCTGTAATTTGGATCATAATATTTTGGGGGCCAGGCCCAAGTTTTTGTTCCATGGTTATACTGTACCTAACAAATCAGTTAAGGTCCGTAATCACAACTCCCAGACACTATGGCAATACAACAGTAAGCAAAATTTTTTCTTTTCAACTACTGGCAGAGGCACCTAAAAGCACTTATGCCCATAGTAGTCATGCCAGTATGGCAAAGAAACACTAGGAGTGAAAATTATATACCTGCATTTAATTTCAGCTATGCATGGCATAAAAATGCTTTTAAGAGGGAGAAAAAAAAAAACCCTGTTTGTTGCTTGCTGAAAAGAGTCCATTTCATTTATGCAAGGGCTACAAGCAGTATGCATGTACAAATAGAAAGAATATGACATCATCGAGTGACTACACCACAGGAAAGACTGTTCTTGTTATAAGTTTTTCTTCATACAGTGATACAGGCTTGTGAATACAGTCACATTCTCACACTGAAGACTTACATAATCAAAGTATGCAAAGCAAGAAAAATACCTGATATTCTTTTAATTTGCATCTTAGCGTATCATCTGAGAGCAAGTTATCAAGTTTAAACATTGTAAGGTTTATTCTCTAAAGCATTCTGAGATATATTAAGTACAATTAATTGCCTCTACCTAAAATCAGAATACACTAATCTTACATAAATTGACATAACTGCCCACCTGCCTCCCTCCTTAAAAGAGCCTTTTTTTTTTTTAAATTAACCTCAAGGTACAAGGAGTAAAAATAACTTCTATCATACAGCTGTCTACAGAAAGTAACTGGAATGAATATATCTACTATAAAAATTAAATAAAAAGACATTATTTTTCACCACAATCAACCACAGTTTAAATTGAGCACAGAAACAACTACTTGCTGGATGTATATTTCCATTTATGAAGATCTTTTCTTACATTTACAAGGGTCAAGTGCAAGCACTGCAGGAGATTCCTATGTGAACTTTACCTGCAATTTGATCCTTGCATGGCATGGTGTCTAAGCATTACACTGTACTATGATTTAATACTGGACATACACTTCGGCAGTTACAAATGATGGACTATTTAAAGGCATATGACTGTGACCCAGAGAGGTACAAAAGCATTCAAAACAGCATTTTATTTTGGTTTTGGGAGGGTGAGGTTGAGATGAGGTAGGGCCTGTAAAAAATGTAATTTGAAAAAGAAGTGGCTCATCACTAAAGGATTAAAAAAATGGCCATTGACATTTTAAAAATAAATAAATGGTATACATTCCATAAACAGTCATACTATTTTAAGCCTGAGACTAAGAAAGTGTATAAGTATCTCTGTTTTTCCCCCAAATTTCCACAGCACTAGAGGAAAAGAAACCCCAAACCTTAATGTTTCATTATCATGCTAACACTTGCCAACCTTCTAAAGCATGCCATTTAATCATGCTAGTTGAGAAAACAGTGTGAAGGCTCAGTAAAAGTCAGTGAAAACAGTCTCATATCACGTGTTTCATTTCAGGCTGGGGGTTGGTTTTGCCCCTCCTTTTCTTTTCTTTTTAAATAAACATAAGCAGTTATGCAATCCTCTGTAAAATCTGGAAGAATTTTCACCCCTAAACCTGCTCATGTAGACCCTGCAAAACATGAATAGGGAAGCTGCTTGTCAGCAGCATCTACTGCAAGATTCAAAGCTGTCAACGTTTAAGACACGCACTTTTCACGTGTGTTCAGCACCTTGTGGCACACACCCAACTTCCCCGTGATAAAATTTCACTCAGGTACAAGAGCTTTTACCCAGGATTGAAGAAATACTTGCAACCGCTGCTGATTTGGGGTGGGGTGGGTGTATCTGTTTTCAAACTAGGTAGCTGGGGTCACATATTAATTCATAAGATTTTGTCTCGTCTTGTTTTTCACCCTGGAGTATTGTACTTGGCTTTATACCTGCGGGTGTTACGCTGCAGTCCCAAAATAGTCTCCCACACCTGATGCTGGTTTTCATGGAGGACACCATACAGAAGCAGTTCTCGGAGACAAAGCCCCTTCAGCTAACACTTGGGCGTTAAAAAAAAAGAAAAGGCAAATCGTCTTTACCCATCAAGCTCCATAAAAGGGGACTGCTTGCTCTG
>NW_009228231.1:0-14630 GCF_000690835.1 Fulmarus glacialis | reverse complement strand
CCCCCCCACATCCAATAAGGGATGGAGATAGAAGTGTGTAGTGGTTGGTATGAAGGGGTGCCAGTACAGGGAAAAGAAGATGTTGAAGGACATTTGAGGGAGACAGAAAAAATATTTTGGATACCATTATCTATTAAAGAAGTTAGCTACTAAAAACTGCAATTGTCCCAGCCCCACCTGAGATAAGTTTTAAAAGTGGCAGATTTGGCAGTTGAGGAATCTTGGCAAATGCATTAGCCCACAGGAAGAGGAGTAATGGAAAAAGAAATCTATGGTTTGCCATAAATTAATTAAAAATGCTGTATTTCTTGGCTTCAGCATACTGCACTAACATGAAACAGAGTACATATGCCTGGGTATTGGACTACTTAGAGGCAGAATAAGCATGAAAATACCTTTATGTCTACCTGGTGGGAAGCTTTTATGTCATTCTCTTTTACCTAAACCAAGCCAAATGAAATAGTATTTTTGTCTGACTCAATACTAATCCTTTAAATATCACTATTATGTTGTAGAAAAAGTTAAACCATGAAAGCTGTTTTTAAGAAAAAAATGGAATAAATATACTATGCAAGACAGAGCAACCAAAGGAAGAACAAATGCATACTGAACTTCCCAAGTTCCTACCTTAAACCAAGAATTCTTCCCTAATGTTTATTCAGTCCCTCTTGCTTCTTTCAAACCCTTCTTTTCTGGTTCACCATATCATATAAAATAGGAGGCTTAGTAAACACACATTTAAAGGTAGCCTAGCCCGTACTACCTATCAGGTTCTGATGGGTTGACTCCAGCCAGCAGCCAAGCACCCACACAGCTTCTCAATCACTAAGCCCCACACGCAACACGACAGGGGAGAGAATAGGAAGAGCAAAAGTGAGAAAATTCATTGGTCAAGGTAAAGATAGTTTAAGAAATGAAGGAAAGAGAAAAAAAAAAAAGTGATGCAACGGCACTCACCACCTCCCACAAGCAGACCAATGCCCAGCTAGTCTCTGAGCAATGGCTACCTTGAAAGACAAAACCTCCCCCCTTTTTTTTTTTTTTTGAGCATGATTTTATTTGGTGTGGAATATCCCTTTGGCCAATTCGGCTGAGCTGTCCCAGCTATGTTCCCTCCCAGTCTCTTGCCCCCACCCCCAAGCCTACTAGCGTTGGGGAGCAGAATGGGAAAAAGAGAAGCCTTGATGTGGTGCAAGCACTGATCAGCAATAGTCACAACACTGGTGTGTTATCGACACTGTTCTAGTCACAACTCCGAAACATGGCAGGCTGCTATGAATAAAAATAAGTCCATCCCAGCTAGACCCGGTAGACAGGTCCCTAATCTTTTGTGTGGTTCTGTGTGCTACCTTCTTTCAGTTATTAATTTTCAACTCAGACGCCATCTGTACATTTACAGTTACATCATAGAGATGGCAGCATAATGTAATCAACAGCCACAACACACAAGAGTTTGTTTACTAGATTTATTTCCAAAGCTTGATATTAAACCGCATTAATGACCAGCGCCCATCTGAAATTAATTGTTTCCTGTTTGTTATATTTACTATACATCCTTATTTGAGGACAGTTCTACATCCTCTGTTTCTTATGTGGCTATACTAGAGTATCTGCAGTTCTTTTTGGACCTTAAGAATACAAGTCTCTTTCCCCCCTGCTCCCCAAACATACTATGATTTATTTTGAAAGATAACTTCTACTCAGTGCCACTGTCATGCAATTTCTATTGTTCACTATATGATTTAGATATGGAATCTCAACATTACTATGTGAGGAAATGAAGTCTGGTGTGTATTGGTCTTTAGATTTCCCTCTGGAATTGCAAATGAGTAAAACAAAATAGTAATCCAACCTGAAGAGAAACTACCATGCGAAGTGGTTACACTACTTTCTAAAAATTGAAGAAGCACTTGTAAGGATGTCTTTTAGAAAGAAGAATCTTTGGGCTATACTGGTGTATCATGTTGTATAGCAGATGGCAAATTATTTGATCTCTTCCATAATCTCTTATAATTGAAACTGCTTCTGAAAATACATTCTGTTCTCCAGTAGCTTCATTTTGGCGATTATGAGGAAGATCAAGGATTTCTTCATGTTGGAATTTCAGTAGCACTTGAGTAGGAGCTGCACTTTATACCTTTAAACTTTTTCCTACAAAGAACGCAAAACTGCTGAATATGACAAACAAGTTGCTGAATATCAGCTGAACTGTGATAACTAAATATGTGAAAACTCTCCACTTGGAGTAAATATGAGCAAATTCTGCAGATTAGTTCATAATACAAAAGGATTAAAATTAATCAAATTATGACATGTGCATAGGAGAGTGCAAACACCTTGGTGCTGTGACTTAGCTGGTGGAAATTTCTTAAGCTGCGTTACCATCACTATGTGACTAGGACTGTGCAGAAATGAAAAGAATTGCAGTGAGTGCTTCAGAAGAGCTGAGACCCAAAGAAACACTACTTATTTCAAACAGATTTTGCATTAAAGGATCATTTTTTACTTTTAAAGTTTCAAAGATTAAAAGTTCTAACCATATAATTAAGTATTCATAGGCCATGAGGTTGCCAGCACTAGTACATATTAAAAAAATAATTACCTGTTCCTGTTTATTAACTTGTTCTACATTACTTTCACACTTAAAATACTGGAAGAGAGTTAATATATTGAAACTGTGATCTTGGACTGACAATATCAATATTCTTTGTCAAAGTATATGTTAACTGCATACAACTCCTAATGATTTTGATGACTATTTATTGCCTACAGGTAGTCCTACTAGAGTCAAACTGTAGACACATATTTATTTAAAGCCATATGTGTGTCAGATAGACATTTGTATCTATACCTACAATTAAATAGAAGTTAAAATACAGTATAACATTTAAGAGCATAAAAAGTTCTAGGAAGGTTTTTCTTTTTCTTTACTCAATATGACAAAGTTATTTATTTCTCACAAAGTTGACAATAATTTTTAAATAATCTTCAGTGCTCATCACTGCTTCAATTCGGTTAACTGTGTGTGCATTTGCATGCAAAAGAACTGACCTAGTAATTACAGTGTTCTTGGACAGGGATATGATGTCAATATTTATATCAATAAGTAAATACAAATGTATTGTGCCATCAGGAATCCATTAAGTAAGGCTTTGGTAATCATCAGTGGTTTTGAGACACTCCAGAGACATTTTAAACACTTGAGGAGAGAATAATGTCTTCTTCCCATAGACGTTCTTGGGCAAGTAGGTGGAGCAGAGGTGGATCCAAAGGCTGAGCCTGGGAGGAGGGAGGGAGGCGCGGGGGGGAGAGAGGTCTGGAAGGACAGCTGCTTTATGGCCTGGTTACAGTTGTCATGGCACCAGTGTGTGGCCTGGCAATGAGCACCGCTGCATTGGAAGACAAGAGGGTTTTTCCACAGGATAGGTCAGACCAGGATCTGCATTGCCCTACCATCAGACAGGGGTAAATAATGATTAAAGATGGGAAAAAACCCACAAATTGCACCCTCCATGTAGCTGTCTCTTCAGCAGATGACACATTTACGTTATAACTTTTTTAACAGAGATAAGTCTGTGTTATACAATTACATATCTTAACAAATTACAAAAAATATACACTGCTAACAGATATTGCTAAATCAAAAGTGGAATATAACAGACCTGAGGGGGGAAGTATGCTTGTTCCACAAAACTACAAGAAAAGCTTCCATATATGTGCAACACTGGGATAATTTATCATCAAACCGCTAAAGAAGGAACATATTTGCTTGTGAAATAGAAATTAATTTTTAATTGAAGAAGTTTTTATGATATATATTCTTTTCCTGCAGATGTTACCAAGTACAAAACATGGTAGCTTAAAGCCAATAGGAACCTCATGAAAGTCTTAGCAAGGAACAACAATATTAACTGAACTTTAAAGAGAAAATATTAACTACAGTAAATCTGCACTCCATGGATTACAAAAAGTCATTATAAATCTGTTTGTATACTTTTTTTTCTGTTTTAGAAGAACCCATATTATTATAACATCTGGCATTTTCCTTCCTTTTTTTTGTCCATATTAAGTCTAGAAGCTAAAGCTTATGAAAAATATTAAATTTTGTAAATCTTTGCTCCCCAGTTTGACATTTCCTCTGTTCCCATATGCCACATGTTTGCCACACTTGAGACAGCTTACCAAAGAGAAAGAGGTCACCAGAGTATACAGTAGTTCAGTACTTTAATCTCATTAGGCAAAGGAAATGAAAATCATTACTATTTGAGTTTGAGAAGAAAACTTTTCTCCTTTCACCAAAGCTTATTTTAAAGCTTAGCATGAAGGTTTTGGTTGAAGCAAATCTAAAGAAATAGAATGGATTTAATTGAGTTAGGAATCCAAATCCCACAACGCTGATGTGCCGAGCTGCATTGAATTTCAAAGGAGAAATCAAAACATCAGAGCATTTCCCTTTCCCTCCTTACACTATATCCTGGAATACATCCAAAACAAAATTAAGACTTGTTAGAGAAAGCAAACAAAATACATTCTTATATTAAAATACATTTTTGCATCCTGACTCAATGAATACAATAGAATTATTTTTGGAATGAAATACTGGGAACACTTTCAATCAGACAAATTTGTCATCTTCAACTGAAAGACAAATTTTTAATATATTATAAAATAGTTTTTTCATTCAGGTTTAATGAACAGACACAGAATATTTATTTGATTTTTCAATGTAGTGTTTTTTCCTATAGTGCCATTGGGACTCATGATCAGGTCAGATGGCTCCGATTTGCCCTAGCAGCCACACTTCTTATTGGTCGTCTCACACAAAATCCTTGCAGCCATAAAACCTCTTGATGAATGATGAAAAACAAATTACACCACTAAACATAGAGTTCAGCATGAAAGTTGCACAAAAAAAAGGATTTTGACTTTGGACATTCAAATCACAACTTTCAAGGGGAAAAAAAAAAAAAAAAATTATGCTGCTTTACTTCAGAATTGTTTCAATAGCCCCATACTAGTTACTATGAAGAAAATTAACTCCATCCCAGCCAAAACCAGCACAACATCAAAATGAAATTCCACAGGTTGGGTCTAACGAACTTCAAAAGATATGTTTCAACTGTTCTTCACTCTAAAGCTATGTAATGTAGCAGACACTCCTTGAAAATTTAAACCTTATAAATTTGTTTCTATAGTTATGTTTGCATGCCAGGCAAGCAAAGTGCATATTGAATGCTTATTGACATTTCTCAAAGCAGGAAGTAAAGAATTTTCCAACTTCAGACTTTTCCCTGGGTGTTTAACCTGCACAATCAACATTTGTAAGATATTTATGTGATATTCATTACCTTCCTATATTTGTTACTAATCATCAGAGGCCAAAGAGAAGCTATAGTTATGTTTGCATGCCAGGCAAGCAAAGTGCATATTGAATGCTTATTGACATTTCTCAAAGCAGGAAGTAAAGAATTTTCCAACTTCAGACTTTTCCCTGGGTGTTTAACCTGCACAATCAACATTTGTAAGATATTTATGTGATATTCATTACCTTCCTATATTTGTTACTAATCATCAGAGGCCAAAGAGAAGGTTTTTTTTCTTGGTGTAACATTTAGCTGGGAGAAGGGACAGCATTTGCTAGGAAAGCAGTGGTAACTAACCATAGACAGAAAGAACACAGGGCAAGAAGCACAAGTATCTCTAGAGAGAGTAAAGTTCCACAGATACTAATTCATGTGCCAAAATTGAGATTAAATTCATGGATAAAGTTGGCATCAGGTTAAGGCTGGGGGATCTTTTTGTTATTGCTGTCATCTTTGTTTATGCTATGCAGCATAGTTAACTTCATCAACAGGCAGCAACAAAATCCCCGTATTTTAATTGTTTTTTATCTGTCCTAAATCTTAAATTTTCCTTAAAAACGCTTTCCAGAGCAAAAATTACAACTCTGATTTTCAGAATGCTACCCTGTTGCTTCAAATAAATCAAATCTCATCCTTCATTCTCTTCCATGGACTAGAAAGCTTCCTTAGCTGACCTGTAACTATTTTCTATGAGACATTAGTCTGCCCTTTCTTAATCATTAGATGGATCCTTATGGGATATATCATCCAAAGAAGCCTGGCACACAAGACCAACAGGACTAGGAATTATAGCATCATATAGGATGGTAGCAATATTCCCCCCCATCCTGTCTTTTTTTTCTTTAAAGGAAGAATTATTTTTCCCTGTGAAATGCAAAACACCCTAAAATAAACAAAACCAAGTGTAATAAACCATGCTTTCAGTTAAGCCTAGTACGCACATGCCTGTCTAAAGATGAAGATGTTTCTTTAGTCCAGAGTAGGCACTAGGTGTGACTGCACTGGATAAACATCATAACAAATTTCTTACTCTCTATGCTTTTAGTTAATTGTATAGCATATGGTCATACTTGAGTTACATGAAAAGCTGAGCTACTTTTAATAAGTGAACTAGTGTAAAAAATTAAATAGAAATGTCTATGTTTTAAATTAAAGAAACTGGCCTTCAAAGTCATACTATGCTTTTGTAGTCATTGAAAGAATGAATATTTTTATAAAGGAATTCAATGAAATTAGAAATGGTTGTAAGAGCACCTTATAACCCAAATATTCCACTGAGAGTAACTTTTATTGAGTGATGCTTCACTCTGATCTCTGTGCAGCCTTTTTGCTACCTCAAGTGCAACGAGGTGAAGAAAACACTAGTATATTTTTCAAGATAAGGTCACAGAGCTGAAATAGATTTTGATCTGTGATTACTTAAAATTTCTTCGGGGATTGTTCAATTTAGTAACTAATTCACCTTCTATTTATCCTCACTGTTCTCCTTCGCACATATACACACACTTAAATACACAATTTAATCATTAATGATGAATTTTGCTGCACAGTGTACGGAATACCGATGAGACTGAAATCTGGAGTGCAAACTGGAGCTGTGCAATTTGAGGGTCACTGATGTCACAGCCTGCTGTTAACACCATAGGAAGGCAACATGTGGAATGTACAAACATAGGCTCAGATTTATGCCAGAAGAGAGGAGACGTGACTGAAGTAGACAAATAGACATAGATCCCATCATCCATACAGCCAAAGATGAATTTGTGTTTATATGTCCAGAGTGAGAGGAAAAAAGGATTAAGGACTTTTTCTGTCAGAAAAAGGAAACCACTTCCCTATTTTTCTCTCCCAAATTAAAAGGGATAAAACTAAGGGGAATTAAGTATAAAAAAGAGTATATTAAAATATCACAGAGAACCAAGGCTGGATAATCCTGAAATGCAGTGAAGAAGACATATGAAAAAACAACATCATTAATAAAGTTTTGCATGTTTGTTTATGAACACCAGCGCTTATACTGCTCCTTGTTGTTTTGTTTTGTTTTGTTTTGTTTCATTTCTCCTCAGCATCCAAGTCTTTTTCATATAAATTCAACAACACACAAGTGAAGTTCCTGGAAGAGATCATGTTATGTCCCCAGATTTCCTTTTCTGGGGTAAATAATATATACTAATTTAGAAAATGTTCCAACACTAAGTTTATGCATGAATGTGTTTGACTGCTTTATGATGTGTTAAGCTTAAGGTCTCACTCTTATTTGCTTTCTGGAGAGGACTGCAATTTCTGGTACAAAGGTATAAGAAGATATAGAAGAGCCTAAATTTGCAACATTCATTTCTGAATTTCTAACAATTCAAATATGGGAAGGAAATTTCACCTAAATACAGGATCCTTTTTGATAATCAAGGTATTCATTTTGTTTGGACTTCTTGCAGTTTCTATGCCTTCGGATGAGAATACTTGGGACATTGTAGTTGCTTCAATGGGTATTTAGACACCAGGTTAACTGCCTGAAATGGGGATACAACAGGAGAGTGATAGTCTACCAGGACTCCCGAAGGAGCCAGGAGAAAAAAAAATGTATGTAAATATACACATATACAGGTTTTCTTTTTTTTTTCTTTTTTTTCCCCCCGTCTATAAATATTCATACCTATTCTGAGTGAAAAAAACAGCTTACACAAATTTATAAGGCAGGGTGATGTTGGCTCACTTTAGCCTGTCCTGAGTTGACTGGACATGAAACAGCCCAATACTAGCACAGTAGACAGCACAAGCTGTTAAGTTTTGTACTTCAGTTTGGGAGCAACTCTGTGCTAATGAGACTGCACAGCTTCCAGTCTGGAGAGCTGCAAAGCTCACAACTGTCAGTGCAGGCATCTCCAAGTAATGCATAATTTCTATTTCCCTTTTGAAGATCAGCTCAGTCTCTGAAAGCAGTCAGAGAAGTTACATCAATCCCTCATTCATTTTTTCACACAACTCCCCCAGGGTTTTGTGACTAGTGCCATTCATTGTTCCATTTTATAGTAATAAATTAGTGCCACTCCAGTAGCTCAGGATGGCTGTTCACACGGTATTTTTCAGCACATTAGCCAAACAGTAGGAGAAGTCATATGTGTCTCCCATTTGACACTTGAGTCTCGTTTTACACTTGGGTTTGTAAACAGACTAAGAAATAATATTCATCAAGCTTCTCCTCAACACAGTCTTCTTAATATCAAGGGAAACTTGTCTTTGAGGGTAAAATTGTCTCCAGCTGAGGAATGTTTTCTACATTGCTGTGTTGCAGTCTGCAAGTAAACTTAGCTCCTATACAGGTCATCGGCAGTTTAATTACCACCTTTTTCTAAGGCTTGATCTTTAAAGACAATAAACATACCTGAGGAAAAGGTTTAAGTTTGAATGTGGCTTAACCATAGCAAACAAAGTCTTCCACCAGCATGAATAAAAAGATTATAGCTTTACAGAAAAGACCTGATTAATATGAATGACCCTGATGTGGAAGATTTTGATACGAATCTCTCTTTCTTTCAGCTAACCTTTGAAATTAAGGCCAACATTTTTCTAAAGGATTATTTTTATTTAGAAAAATTCATATTATGATGCTCAGAGCTACAAACAGCAAGACAGAATAAAGAAAATCTAAGGTAAGATTATATGCCTCCTGAAATGGCAATTGCAAATCAGCTCTTTAATGTATCACTAACCAAGAAGGGTAGGCAAGGAAATAAACCCAAAACTAAATCATGTCCCCTGTGTAGTATGTGTGAAATTTGATAGGATTAAACCTCATTGTATGGCATATGGTGTATTATTTCACACATGTAATAGAGCAAATAAATGGGATGAAGAACATAAGTATTAATCCCAAGATTCTCACAGCCTTCATCCTCAGGAGTCTTGTTTTCTGTTTCCTCAAAAGTTATTTTGTAAATGGTGACAGAAGAAAGTAGGAAAGGCTATTTTTAATTGTAGGAATTGAATGATCAAAATTAAAATCCAGGACTCATAATTAATTTGGAACACTTTACATGATTATATATGAACCCTAGATGATAAGACTTATTATTATTATAAAAATGTCATTAGTAACTCCATAGTTGAAGCCACATTGAGATTTGCACTGAAAGCAGGATTAAAATCCTTCCATTTCACACTTCATTGAACTCTTTTCCAGAGTTAACACAATATCTTCAGAGCAGAACTGATTTTTTTTTTTTTTTCTGGAAAATACTATCTTTCAGAGAAAAAAATATGATACTAAACTGATCCCTTCTGGATTTCTCTTTCACCTTCTAGATGCCTGCCTATTTTTCTTCTCAAAATCACAATAACCACACAGTTCAAACTTATATTGTATACACATGTATTTAGCCACATTTTAGACAGGTCACATTTCAAAGCACATTTTGTTCCATTTATGCTTTATAACCCCCACATAAAAGTGGAATTAGCAACCTAAGAGCTTCTTTTCTCTTTTCTACTATTCAGCATCTCACCCTATCTCTATGACTAGTTGTGTCTTCAGCTTTTTGAAGAAGAGATAACTGCAGAAGCTTCAGCAGAATTATCTGTTCAATTCACTGAAATCAAGGTGCCTGCAAAATCAGGTCAATCTTACTGAAAATTATTTTTTGAAAGAAAGTTGGGGAAAAAAACAATTGGAGAATATTAAATATTAAACTCAAAAATATTTTAACTTTTCCTTTTGAAATCATTACATTTTGTATTCATAATACTGCACAACAACATAGAATTTAATGTAAAATATCAGCGCTTGAAATAAAACATTTACTAGACTTGAAATTTTTCTCTTTTGTTTGTAAAAAAATGGTCAAACGTTATTCATAACAAATCCAGATTTGAAAATGAACCTTCCTTTACAAAATTGTATTATGAGCCTCTGGACTTGCCTTATCTAGTAAAAATTCCTGCTTTCCTTTCATTGGAAAGCTCTTCCTCTATAAAGAAGTTCCCTGACTCAACAGTCAGTCAGGAGTCACTCAACTACCTGCATATGGACTGCACAAGAAACCAGTCAGCCTCTGAAGAAATGTCTTTTTCCTTCCCCCTCAGCACACTGCTTTTGATAGGACTGTCCTGTCCTGTCTGTATTGGAGTGTGGTTTCTGATTAGGGGGAAAGAGGATGTTCAGGTTTCGCATCTAATCCATTGCAGAGATGCCATGTATACATCTCTCCTCTGCTGTCTTACATTTTGCCTGTTCTGATGTTGCTGGAGGAGATCAGCACAACAGATGAATTACAGCCCAGCTAGCTGACAAACGTATTAAAAGATGTATTTGTCTAAAAAAGAGAGGAGCCCACTGCAGCCAAGTATAGTAGAACTGTCAAAAAAGGGCAAATGAATAAGTGCCAGACACACTCATGAGAGAGTGGGGTTTCACTTTGACAAAAAGGTCTTTAGAAATATAATGTTTTTCTGTTGTTTTTTTGTTTTCCAGGCATATCAGAGATTTTCAGCTTGACAAGAAAATTAATTCATGTATAAGGTTTTCACTTCATCTTTGACTTCTCCACTTTCTTTTTAAGGAATTTTATGCTTCTTTTTTTTTCCTTTCCCCCAGATATCCGACATAGCACTATAAAGTTACTAAATATTGTCTGCAATGAAAAATTTTCATTAGAATATCAAATAATTCCTATTACGATACAAGTGAATATCTTGACAAGGAAATAGAAAAAAGTTTTTAGAACTAACTAACAGTGTTATGTGTTAGACATTTTGTTTCCAGCCTGAAATATCCTAAGGATCTATTGTGGAAAGCATGTTTAAAAGACCCATTTGAATATCTGGTCCCATTAAGACATTCAAACATGTAGAATTATTAATTCCTTTGTGAAGTAGGTCCTATTGAAAATGTGACTACGTAATGTAATAGTAAAATAATTAACCACTGCAGATAAAAGACATCAAAATTAAACTCTAAAATGTTAGAATTTAAAAAGTTACATAGTAAACATACGGTAATGAAAAATCATCCAAAAAATAAATAAGAAACTGAAGATTTCATAAATTAATATTTCAATCTTTTTCTTGAGTTGCCAACAGCTGCTTAGCTTTTAATTTAATCTGCATATAAATGCATTTTCTATCTTTTATTAGATAATTCTTGACATCATAAGATCCATTTCACCAAAATGAATTTGTGGAGATACTGGAGGTTAATGAAAATAACCTTTCACATGAAAATATGCAGTATCTACTTGAATACTAAATAAAATGAAGTATATACAAATAAAAATTAAATCTATCGAGTTTTACAAGAGAGTAAAACTACTCCTAGACACTATTGTAAAGTGTGCCTACTAGGTATAGCCTTTGAAAGATGAAGAAGATGCCCACTTTTTCTCTTCCTTAATAAAATAACCCACTGTTCTTTATGGCAGGACTGGGCCTGATCTTCTGGGTCAATGGTTCTAGCTGTCTATCAGCTCAATCAATGGAGGAAATAGAGATTCTTACATCAATTCTTATCTCAAGACCACTTAAATACTTTTTTCCTGAAAATCCTCCTGGAAATTGCTTCATAATCTCCTTTCTCTAGTGTTTAGAAACTATCCTGTAATTCATAGCCCAAATTTGATTTATACCTTACATTTATCTGTGATCAGTTTATATTTGCACTTCTTTGTGCGAGCGTACCTCATTTATTTTCTCTTTTTTGTGACTAGATATTTGGAAAAGCCCTACAACCACCTTATGGTCATCTCTTGTGCTTATCTGAAATGCAGAGGGGAGAAAAAACCTGTATCTTGATCACTATAGTACAAGGAACACTCCCCTTTGAACAGGTGGGATATTACTAGCTATGCTACTATTTGTAGCATAAAATTATATTAACAAAATCATATTTTATCTTTTGAAGATACATTAAAAATCTTCAAACAAGTGTACTTTAAAGGTGAAATTAAAAAAACAGCAGCAATGAAAATAATTGCTTCAGCTACTGATGCTACAAGTTGGCCTCTATCAGATGGGTCTAGCTTTGTCAGAAGAAAAACACAACCTTACTAATTTTAATGAATCCTTAAAGAAATCTTTATCAATATCTTTATCAATCCTCAATACAGTCACATCAGACTATATACAGTTATTTCCTTTAAGGGTTTGTCCAGTTTGAATAAAACAATTCAAGTTTATACTACAGCCTGTACAGTCCATAGAAAAATGTTATGATGTTTCCTTTGCTTAATTTTTCCCTTGTGTTCCTAACTAAACAGATTTACAACTGAAAATTTGATATGCTGCCTGGCAGAATTTGAGATCACTCCAAGAGAACAATTACATACAATTTTCATTCTCTGTTTGGTCATTATGATATATTATTGACATTTTAGACTTATTGCAAAAGTACACACACAGAAGCAGTGGATCCCAATACAGCAATCTGAAAGAACGGAGAGATGCACTTGTAGGAGAGAGAAAACAATGTCATAAGCAGTGTATTTCCTCCATTTTACCAAGAGATGATTCTTAAGAATGATCCAATTCATATATTGTAAAACATATGGAAAATTAAAACTTTGGGGACTACTCAGACTGTCTACTTTGGGTATCTAATTTGGGTGCCTAACAGAAACTTGGTTTCCTGTTTACTCAACAGAGAAAGAGGATCTGTGAGGGGGCAGCCTGGAATGTGAAAATTAAACACTTAAAATTAGATGGTGACTAAATTGCCTGTGTATGTAAATGGAGACACTGAGCACTGAATCCTGAGAGGAGAGACCTCACCTTGGGGTGGCAAGAGCACACCTGCCCCTACTGTCATGTGCACCTCTGCTGCAGGGACAGATCGTCTGCCTGCATAGAAGCTAATGAACAAAGACAAATTACAGCACAGCAGATATATTAAAACCAAGCTTGTTGCCAGCTTATCCAATGATACTAGGTTATGAACTGTGATGGGTCCTGCAACAAGGGTAGGAAAACGCAAAGAGATGTTGTGCTGCATAGCCACAGATAATAACCACTACAATTTCTAAGACAGAGGGTCAGCACTTGTATAGCAGAGCACATACCCACGTTTGCAAATGGACTTTTCATTTTTGCTAAAAGAAGAGAGAAATCCCCAGCTTCCTGGTGAAAGAAAATCATATCTCAGCTTTTTAGTTTTGTGGTCCATACATACTCACTAACAATATACTTCCTCATCCCTTTCCCCACAGCCCTGCCAAGAGGAGGGTTGGAGGGGAAGAGACAAAACCAAGGTGGCATTGCTTCTGAGAACCACTGGTTGAGCATGTTTCCTCTCCTTTCAGCAAAACACGAAACAACTCTGAAAATCAGCTCTCAACAGCTGTCAAGCAGGAGTCAAGCTAGCTAGCCTGTGTGAAGAAATCAGGCAACTGAACCAACCCAGGGACTGGGGTCAACCCTCAGTGCTCCACAGATACTCTGCTCAAAAACATTTCAAAATCCACACACAAATACATCACAGCAGATCGGTTTCACCCAGTAAGAAACAAATTAACATCTGTCTAGAAAATGATGCTCTGTTGTACGCTTTGTCCTTCTCTGCAACTCCTCCTCCAGTTTTCATTCAATTTTAATTCCTGCTCAATTCTGTTTTTCTGAAGAATGAACAACTCAGGGATTGCAACTCTGAACTGCATGTTTTCAAGCTAGTGAAAAATGTATGTGTTCTAGTAGGTGTTCTTGCCAAGACAAATACAATGTAAAAACGTAGTGATTTTCATTACTAAGCCTGCTTTGTCAGATATGAGATTTTCATAGTCCCTAAATTCAATAATAATATTATCTGCTATAAGAGATTAGGTAAGCAAGCGCTAATTAAACTGCTGGACAACAGCCAAGCTATCAGTGCTAAACAAGAGTTACCTGAACAGATGCATCTCAAACAAAGGCAAGAGATGCTACCTTAAATACATGTCTGGTTTTTCAGTTCACCAAACCTTTCAGATGATACAGTCATGAAGCTTGCAAAGATAATGGATTTTGTCTTTTGGCTTTGGAAACAATTAATGAAAGAGTTGAACTTAAAAAAAAACCACAAAACAATACTCTCAATGGCATAAAAACTGCAACACAGCAAATATGTGATTTCTATAAATTCTGTAAGTTTCTGCAAGACAATCCCAGTACCTTGCCTCATTCAGCTGCAGGAAAAGTTCTTTAATCCTCCCGCAGACCAATGAAATAAATGAAATATAATTAGTTAGAGACTCAGGATGTTACCTGCTAATGCTAGTACCCATTAATAATAATAATAATAATAATAAT
>NW_009228230.1:18348-18739 GCF_000690835.1 Fulmarus glacialis | reverse complement strand
TCGGAAAAAAATGGGTATTTTTGGGGCGCAGGGCACCTAGTGCAGCCCAAAGGAGAAGCAGTAGCTCCCAGGGCTCAGTGCAAGCGAGTAGCTGCGGGGAGCAGCAGTTCCCATCCCGGCTTTTAGCACAAATCCCCTGGAAAGGGGGAAAAGCTTCCCAGGGGGTCATCGTGGGACCCCCACATCGCTCCCCGCTCACCAGCGCTTTGGGCTTACAAGGATAATCCTCATCCCAAACTCCTGCCGAGCCAAGGTCTCAAGGATGCTCCGTTGCAAAGGGTTTTGCACTGGCCCAGACTGGCGTTACTGGGAGCAGCGCTGGCTCTCCTAAGGGCTGAGCCCGTGAAACCCCCGGGCTCCACCAAACCTGGCCGGGGGCAGCCGCTCCTGA
>NW_009228230.1:17639-17865 GCF_000690835.1 Fulmarus glacialis | reverse complement strand
CCCCCGCCGAGACACCCGGCGTTACCCTTGGGGAGCAGCTCTCCTTTCTGTCGATACGCTGAGATAAGGCGGTATCGCTGCTGGCCGGGCGATGCCGGGCGCTCCCCGGCTGGACATTGCTTTCTGGCTTTTGTTTCCTGAAAACCTCGCATGCGAGGCGGCTGCGGGCTGAGCCGCAGGATGGGGCCAGCGCGGGCAGAGGGCTTGGGGGACCTGCCACCTCCGG
>NW_009228230.1:16993-17238 GCF_000690835.1 Fulmarus glacialis | reverse complement strand
GGGGAAGATGCCCAGTGTAACCAGTGTAACCCAGTACGGCCCTCTGCCTTGGAGGAGGAGGTTGTCCCAGCTGGGGTGGCAGCAGTGCTGAATTTCTGCTCCCACCCCCAGGTACTGGGGCAGATGCCATCCCGAAGGTCCCCTCGCCCCCTGTCCCGGGATGCCAACGGGGCTGTAAGTCAAAAAGCACCGTCCCCAAGAGGTCCCCGTAAGGTCCGGCACCCGCAGGGCTGACCTCGCGGCCG
>NW_009228230.1:11834-16888 GCF_000690835.1 Fulmarus glacialis | reverse complement strand
GGGCAGCGTGCTGCCTCTGTCGCGGGCAGCGGGACCGGTGCCGCGGCGGGGGGGACGAAAACCAGATCGCTCCTTTTTTAGTGCCGGGAACGCTCCGCGCTGCTGGGAGCGCTACCCGAAATGGTTGCTCACCCGTGTTTATAGTCTCCCTGAGCCAGAGTTAATCCAGCGGCAGCTTGTTTATGCCATAGGTTAAATAGTGTCAGGAGCCAGCCCTAATGGCTGCACGATGGGCTGGGAAACGCAGGGAGAGCCCCGTGCCAGCCACAGCAGTGTCCCCAACCCTGCTACTGCAGCCCTTTTGCACCCAGGGCCACGGCTCCACGGTTCCCTTTGCTGGACGGGGAACGGTGGCCCTGGACGTGAGCCATGTCCAGACTTACCCCTGTCTTGACCCTGGAGGCACTGATTTTTGGAGAGTGCCTATGAGGTGGATCAGGAGGGTCCAGGTGGGTTGCCCAGACCAGCAAGCTGCAAACTCAGCATAGGCTTTAATCTCAAATGGCCGATGGCCACCCTGCTCCACCTGCCTTCACATACCCTCAACCACAAAATGTGTCCCAGTCCCCAAAATAAATCATCCCACCGTGGAAGTCAGGTCTTGCAGCTACAGCATGCCTCGAGCAAAGGGTGGGAGAGCTCAGCAACACGTCCCTCATCCAGCTGGAGGAAATTTGGCAAAAAAACTCCCAGGTGAGACTTGGTAGGAGAAGCCCCAGTCCACAGCGATGTGCGGAGACTTGGGTCTCCTGCGGATGAGCGCCGGTGGCCATGCTCACCCCACCACCTTTCCCCATCCAGGTGGGTCTTCCTCTATGAGAAGGGCTACCAATCTCAGGACAGCATCGTTAGCTCGGTCTCGGTGAAGCTGAAAGGCCTGACGCTGACCAACGAGAGCATCATAGGCCCTCACATCTGGGACGTGGTGGATTATGTTTTCCCACCCCAGGTAAGGAGGCAGTGTGGGTGGGTTTGGGGGTGTTGCTTTTGTCTCGACCAGTGCTTTTACCCATGCGCTGGGGTGCAGATGGGCTCCTCAGCGTAGGCTTTCCATGGGGCCAGCCATGACATGGTGTCCCTGTGGTGCCCGAGGTTGCTCCTGCCACAAACCTCTACCCACATATCACCCCTGGGGAGCATTCGGTGCTTGGGACTCACCATGGTTGATGGGGCACGTTTGAGGCTGCCTCCAAAAGGATCAAGTCTCCTCCGGTGCCTCCAGACGAGCATCTCAGGCAGCAAGGGGGGTCCTTCACTGTCCCTGGGGCTGGTGGCACTGCAGTTCCCCAGGGCCACCACCAGCTTCCCAAGCTGTGGCGGAGGAGGGCGGAGAATCAAAAATTTGGGAGAAAGGTGCCACCTGCCTGGACATGCCCCGGTGGGAGAAGCTCCTTGCAGAGACTCCACCAGAAAATGCCGTGCCAGCTGTGAGCTTGTGGGCTGTGTCTCTGCAGGGGGACAACTCGTTCGTGGTGATGACCAACTTCATTGTCACCCCTGGACAGAAACAAGGAACCTGCCCGGAGGTAAACACACTGGCTTCCTTCAGCGGTCTCAGCTTCTGCAATTTAGGGGGGTTGTGTGGTGGCACTGGGGAAGTTTTCCTGACATTGAGAGGTTTGGTGAAAGCCTGAGCCTGGCCCCATATTATCGTTCCTGACTTGCAAGTGCTATGTGAAGACTTTTATTCTGCTGAAAAACAGCCAGCATCCATTTAAGTTTTCTTCCCTTAGAGATGATCAGGCAGAGCAGGCTCAAGGCTTGAATAAAAGCATCTGCCTGAGTTTAAAAAAGAAATCCCCCCTTTTTCCTGCTTAATCTGGACATCCTTGGTTGGGAAGCGGTGTACGGACGAGGCTCTGGCTGCAGCCGAGCAGCATGTCCCCTGGGGAAAAGGCAGCGTGGTGAGGCAGGAGGGACAGAGGGACCGAAACCGCGGGGTGAGATGCTGAGAGGCGGCTGCCTGCTTTCTCCAAACAGCTGCCGGACGCCGGGCTCTGCTCACGGGACAGCGACTGCAGCAAAGGGAAATACAGCCGCCAGGGACAAGGTACGGCGCAGGGCCCCGAGGCTCCGGCACCGGCGTTTCTGGTGAGACGTGCTGAGCACAGCGTGCTCCGGCGAAGCCGCAGGGCTGGGGTGTCTGGCAGGGGGACCTGCTTTGGACCACCAGCTGATGGGGTTTGGGAAAAGCCTCTCCCGGGTGAGGGTCCCACCTGGGCTGGTCCTGCTTTCCTCTTCCAAAAGAGATCTGAGCTGTAAAAAGCTCTCCCAACAAAAGGTCAATCAATATTAAAACATTTTCCCCAAACTGCTATCTTTCTAACAGCTAGGCATTTTCTGAGGTGTATTTTGGCAAGAAAAATGCCCAGTTGCTCCCCTGTACAATAGTGCAAGAGAAACCACTGCCCCAAGCTGAGAGGCCACAATTAATTACCCTTTTTATAAAGGGGCAACAAAGCCCTGAGTGTTTTGTGCCTTGGATGTCTGTGGCAGGGCTGAAGCTTCAACCAGATCCCATCCATCCCAGTGTGAGGCTGGGATTTCCCAGTATACAGGGGTGTGAGCAGCCGTCTCCCTTCCCCACAGGGCTCATGACGGGCAAGTGTGTGCATTTCAACAGCTCTGTGAAAACCTGTGAGATCTTTGGCTGGTGCCCCGTTGAAGTTGATGACCATGTTCCCAGGTAAGCAATGAGGTCATTGCCCCCTTCTCCACCCCGGTCCCACCCCAGCTGCACCAGCAGCACTCGCTGTAGGGCAGAGCAAACTGGGGCTCTGCGGGTTGCTGCCCCATGATGCAGATTCCATGGCTGTACATGCTGCCTGGTGTCCTCAGGGGGCTTGTGCCTCTCCTGGCATGGTTTGCTCCCCACCTCGTTGGTGGCTCACTCCATCTCTGCTGGGTGCTCTGTGCATGGACCAGCAGCCCCCCTCTATCCTGTTTGCCTTCAGAGTAAAGTTGTACTCTGCCCGTGAGATGTTCTTCACCTCCAGCCTCCCTGGGCTACTGTGAAGCACCTCCTGGTAGATGCAAAGTCCTGTTCCTCCTTGCCTCCCCGCCTCGCAGGGGGCCACAGGGACAGCCATGGGTCTGCCAAGGAGCCCAGGGAAGCACCCAGGGCCCTTGAGCTCTCTTCCAGCCACCTCACTGTGCTTTTGGGGTTTATTAACTGAAATCCCAGCACCTAACTCCATCTCTGTCCCCTAACAAGCACTTCCCTCTTTCCTTGGGGCTTTTCTGAACCTTGTTGGGATCTTTCACTTAGAAAGGGCAGGGATGAGATCACCAGTTTTTCTGGATCCTGCTTGTCCCAGTTTGGATGAATCTCCACCAAATGAGGCTTTCTCTAGAGGCTGGGGAGCTGAGTGATGGACACATGCCAACACTTGTTTTTTTCAGCCCTGCGCTGTTGTCAGAAGCAGAGAAGTTCACCTTGTTCATCAAGAACAGCATCACCTTCCCCAGGTTCAAGGTGTCCAGGTAAGAGGAGGTCTGGGCAGACAGCTTCTGCTCGGTTCACCCAGCCGTGTCCCTAAGGGGAAACCATGGGTGTAGCTGGGGGCTTGATTTAGAGGATGCTGTCCCTCACCAGCAAGCCCAGGTCTACTTTAATTGCCGCACAATCACCAGATTAGCTGATAGGAACCGAGACATTTCTCTCCCAAATCTGTCCCACCTCAGCTGGTAGCTGTGGTTACAGGAAAGAAGGTTTCTGGAATTAATGTCCCCTGAGTTACCCTCATAGGATGCACATTAAAATACAGTTTCTCTGATTCTTCATTTTTCTTCTCCCTTTTCCTTCCCGAAGATAACAGTAAAATATTAAATGCCTCAGCGGGGCGCGAGCAGCCAGGATGAGCTTGCTGCCCAGAAATGAGCAGAGGCCCCTCTTACCGTCACGGTTCCCACCTGCTTCTGCAGCGGGTTGCAGGGTTGGCCCCTTCCAGGCAGCGCTGGAAACGGTGCCGCCGGCTGAAGGCGCACACGTAAGAGGATTTGTGATGACACTGATTATATATCTGATTTGGAACAAATTAACAGAAGCTATTTGTGCTGAAGACTGCGGATTCCTCTCTCTAAGCCGATCGCGTCCCTGCGCTGCAGCCAAGGTTAAATGCCCTGGCAGCCGACGAAGTCTCCAGCCGGCCTCGAGCTGCACCCCGAGAGGTGGCTGGGAGAGGGGATCCCCCCCCAGCAGCAAGGAGGGGCAGCAACCTGAGTGAGGGCAGGCAGGAGGGGGGATGCGATGAGGGCCAGCAGGTCCTTGCGATGAGGGCCAGCAGGTCCTGGGAGGTGAGGGCGGCCGGGCTGGCTGCCGTTGCAGGGGCTGAGCTGGAGCCGGCTGGGGTCATGGGGAAACTTCCTGCCTTTGATCACTGCTGCTAATTAACTGCTGAGCATAAATGATGGGACAGGGTTGAGCAAGGCACAAGGCTTCCCAAACCAGCTGGGTCAGGGAGGCTTCACAGAAAGACTGTTTTTTGGCAAAAGAGCAGAGCAGGGTGGAAGGCAAGACATTGTCCTTCCCTTTTCACCCTTTCTGGAGGAGATGGCAAAATCCAGCTAAAAGTAAAAGCTGTGGGATATGCTGTCCATGAGCTGTCCTAGATGAAAACTGTTGGTGCATGGAGCACTGCCTGGCAGAACCCATGGACGAGCTGACATGCGAATGGGAGAGGCAGCTGGGAGGGATGGTGGAGGCCACGGGAGGAACAAGAGAGGGGATTGCTAGAAGAGGTGAGGACAGGCAGACCTCTGCTGAAGAAATGGGTTTGGGCAGCAGACAAAGCAACAAATCCAAAGCAGAGGTGGAGACCTTTTGCAGGAGAGAAAACAGCAAAGAGGCTTCCTCTGCAAGAGGAGGTTCAGGGGACACGAGTTGCTGATGGGGTGGGAGAAACCAGGCAGGGCTGGAGGAAAGGGCCCACTCTCCATGTGCGGGGTCTGCTGAGCACGTGGGGGAGGAGGACGAAGCCCTGAGCTTTGAAGTTACCTGGCTTTGAGCAATGGGTTGGACCAGGGACTTCCAGAGGTCCTTCCCCACCCAAATT
>NW_009228230.1:8880-11813 GCF_000690835.1 Fulmarus glacialis | reverse complement strand
TCACAGGCGAAACTTGGTTGAGGGTATTACCAAACAGTACCTGAAGAAATGCACTTATCACAAAGTCTCCGATTCCTTATGCCCCGTGTTTGACCTGGGATACATTGTGAAGGAATCGGGTCAGAATTTTACCTTCCTGGCTATTAAGGTACTTCAATTTCAAGGGATGTTTCTTGCTGACATGGCGAGGGGGACACCAACAGAGCAATCATCCCCAAGCTGTTGAGACATGAGGGATCTGTTTTCTCAAGGACTCGCGAGGCAGTGTCAGAATTAGCTCTTAAAGATTATGAATCTCCTTGGGCATGGCCTAATATTTAAGCCTTTCTTGGAAACTCCCCTGTAAAATTGACAAGATTTGACCCGCTGGCAATAAATCCAGGGTTCAGTTTGTTCTAATTTGTGCAACGAATGACTAGAGCTGCATGGCCAAATTCCATCCGACTGAGCTTGGAAACCTTGGCTGGATGGTCAAATACTGGTCATCGCACAATGCAAACTGCAGCCTCTCCCCAGGCTCGGAAATGCAGCTTTGCCCAACGCTTCTCAGGATGGTGTGCAAGAGTATCTGCTATTTCTGCACTGCAGAGCCTTAAGCTAACTTTGCCAGGCATTAAATGAAATCAGAGGCTTGCATGTATTAAAGGTGCAAAAAGATGAGCCTCTGGGGCACAGCTAGTTACAACCTGGACCGAGCTCAAGAGGGACTGCTTCATTTCCTAGCAGAAAACCTCTTAGAGGAGGTTTTCTTTTGATTTTCATGGGTTCGTTTCACTCTTCTCTATCACCTTGTTAAATTGCTTTTGATTTTCCCTGTGACGTTAATGGTTTGATGGCAGGGTTAAGCCACAGGGCAGGCAAATCTTATCGGTAAAATCAGGCAAGGATTTGTCCCACTGGGACCGTGGGGGATCTGCAGTGGGCACTGTTTCTCAAGACCATGCCTTGGGTATGGGATGCTGACCGGGAACAAGAGGGCATGAATTTAGTTGCGTATCCAGCATTTAGGGCAGAAGCAAGCACCTCTGCATAGGGTGATGTACAGGGCACGAAGCCAGGGCTGCCCGGGAGGGCTGAGACAGCAACGGGGACCGTGTACCCTGGAGAGCCAGGGCACCTCGTAGCATCGAGAAAGGTCACATATGAGGAGAGAAGGAGTTTCTCTATGCAGGCTAGGTCCAAGGAGGTTGTGCCAAGTGGGGCAACCTTGTGACTCCTCTCTTGGCTGCAGGGTGGAGTGGTGGGCATCACCATAGACTGGAACTGTGACCTCGACTGGCCCGTCCGGTACTGCAAACCCATTTACCAGTTCCACGGCCTTTACAACGATGACAGTAATGTTTCACCAGGCTTCAACTTCAGGTAAGGAAACCCCTGTTAACTCTGCAGGCAGAATTCAGAGGTGACGCCTTTCAGGATCCCACAGCACTCAAGGGATGGTGGAAGATCAGGGACTGTTCTCTAAAATACTCACTACCTTTGCAGTGCCAGACAGCAGTGCTCTCTTTAGAATGCATGAGAAAAGTGATAACCCATCCCTTGGCCTCAAAATTACCCCATTGCCTTTCCCTGTACATCTCCTCACCCTTGCAGACTCTCCTGCTCAGCTGAGCTCTCGGGAAGCCCTTTGAAGGACTAGAAATGCTGCAAGGTCATCTCACATGTTCCCACACTTCAAAGCATTCAGCCACCGCATGACATTTAGGCATGAGCTGCTGCTCTGACTGCTGCTCTGTCTGAAGCTGCCGCTAGTGCTGCACTAATATCTGCTGTCATGTAGCACTGGGGGTCACCAAGTATCAGCACAAGCAGGAGCTTTAGCTCTGACTTGCAGGCAGGGAAACTGAGGCACAGAGGGGAAAGGTGCCAACAGCCCAGCTCCTTCGGGAGGATTAAGGAGAGGGTCAGGACCAGGTCTGTGATGGTGCATCTCCAGACCCCTGTCCTGCTCCCACCAAGATCCCGATGCCGTTGGGCTGCAGGGGGCTGTTAGACACCCTGGCAGGCCATTAATGCTCACCATCCAATTGGACAGATATGCCAAATACTACAAAGAAGACGGGACGGACAAGAGGACGCTCTACAAGGTGTTTGGGATCCGGTTCGACATATTGGTGAATGGCAAGGTAAGGGTGGCCAGGCGCTGGGTTCGGCCCCGGCTCCCCGGGACCACAGTGCCATGTCCTCAGGCAGGTACCAGCTCTGTGACACAGCACCGGGGTCTCCCGGGGCCAGGAAAACCAAGGTGAGTGGTTTCCTGGGGTCAGTGGTTTTGTCCCAAAACACATCACGATGGGTTGGAGAGGAACTGTGGAAAGTCACTAATATTTCCAAAAGCTGAACATTTGCATTTTTCTATGTTGTCTTTTTCTTCCCACGGGGAGAGAAGGCTTTCCTTGTGTTCCCACTGGGAATATTTAAAGGGTATATTTTCTTTTTTTTTTTTTAATTAAAAATACAGGAAGCAAAGTAATTTCCATTTGTGTCAGCCTAAAACCAACCTACCATATTTTTCTGTTTGACCAATGAGCTTAAACCCAGCTCTTACCCAGCTCCTGTTTCTCTCTGTGCTGTGGTTGTGGTTTGGGTTGCTGCAAGGCTCTTTAGCTGGGCCCCACCTACAGCTATGGCACCTTTTTTTTTTTTTTTTCCTGTGATGGTTGTAACATATCACTTCTTTTCTCTAATTTTATTCAGGCAGGCAAATTTGACATCATCCCAACCATGACCACAATCGGCTCTGGAATTGGTATTTTTGGAGTGGTAAGTTCAGATATTTCCAGCCTCTATATGGAGATGCTCAAATTATTCTCCTTGCCTGTGACATCCATGGGGAAGTGTCCCTGAGCAGCAGTGAAATACTGGTTCCCACTCAGGCAACAAGGGATGGGTAAAAGGAGGAAAGGAGGTGCTCTCCTGCCTCGCTAGCTCAG
>NW_009228230.1:0-8860 GCF_000690835.1 Fulmarus glacialis | reverse complement strand
GATGTGAATTCTGCTAGCAGGAGCCGCTGCCCTGCCGAGCGAGGGGAAGCAGGCTTTCGTGGCGGGGCCATGTCTTGGTATCTTGATAATTTCAAGTTAGAGCTGGTACTGAGGGGGTTTTGGAGGTGATGGGCAGTATTTCGTGCACGACAGAAAACCAATATCCTATTTGGTTATGGTCATTAAAGAGTTTGGCACGACCCAAAGGGTGTTGTGCTCTGCATATACCTAAAGTGGAAGCACTTAATTTCTGCTGACTTAAATTGCCCACTATTGAACCCAGCATACTTCAGTTCTGTCCTAAATGGACATTCAGGGGCTGTATGCTCTCTATCAGCTGCCACGTTGTGGGTTGAAGCAGAAGGGACCCTAACTTGTGGGGCAAACTGGAACAAGCTGGAAGTATAAGGTGGCACAGGTGAGCTGGGAGGGCAGCCCCAACCCTAACTGCACTTTGATTTAAGGCCTCTGTCCTCTGCGACCTGCTCCTGCTGCATTTTCTCCAAGGACGGGACTATTACAAGCAGAAGAAATTCAAATATGCAGAACAGGAGCCTGTAAGTAATAGCGCGTCCTTCCCCTGCAGAGGATCTTGCGTGTGTGAGTGTGGATGTGTGCATGGGTAATGATGCTGTAACAGAAACAACATTTATACAATATATTGAGGAGCAACCAGGCGCCTTCCTGAGCTAGTGGGAACCCCGAGCCCTTGGGACTGTCAGAGATTGGGATCCATGAATCTCCTCTCCAAAATTATAGAGATCTTCTGTGTGACTCACTATTAATAGCTTTATTCCCTCTCTTTATCCCCAGATATTCCAGTATCTGTTAACACTTGCATTGCTTTAAGGGAAGCAGATACATACCAGTGCTTTAGCAAACTGGAAAATGTCCCCTTTTCTGCTTTCTGAGAACATCTCCGTGACCGTGGGATGTTTCGTGGCCTTTCATAGGACATGAAAACAGCTCCCCTCAAATTCATTTGAAATTATGCTTATGCATTGGGGGTTAGAAGTTGCGGTTGAACCACATTTTTCCCTGGCATTAGAAAGGGGCAGGTCTGTAAAAGAATCATCGTTTTGTCTCATTTAACCCCCAGTCGAAGTCGCATAAGAAGCAAAAGGAGCTGGACAACACGCAGTGCGAGGTGAGTGGTGTTTCCCCAGCCCTGCTAGCGCACGGCTGGCAGGGGTGAGGGCTATGGGTGTCGGGGCTATCCCAAGGGAAGGCAGCAGGGCTCCAGGGAGGCATGGAGAAAAGCTGAGCTGTGGGTTGTCACGTCTAACCTGGGGACAGCATTTCCCAGGACAGGCAGGCTCGCGGGGCAGCACTGGGTGCAGGATGTGGGATTGACATTGCAGCTTCGATGGCAGCATCGCTGGAAGAGGGGCAGTGGGTGGCAAGACACCAGAAATCACTATGCACCTCTCTCTTTTGGCAGAATCCACACTGACTGACGAACCTGCACCCTCTTCCTCCTCCTCTTCCTCTCCTAAAACATGGTCATCATCCCCTGTCACCAGCCTGCACTAGCTCCAAGGCCAGCAGAAGCAGTGTCCAACACTGGCTCATGGGAACGTGGTGCCCTGCGGCCAGGGCAGGGTCCGGCCGGCCGGGCGCTCTGCCTCTGGTGGGACACGCTGTGATGCTGTGGGTGGGTTAAACTCATGTTGGGCATCAAGGAGCCACTAATGCACCCTCGGGGCCATCCACCAGCCCTGCTGCAGGGCACCAGGGTCTGCCACCTTTGCACACCCCAAGGGCTCCCACTGCGCCCTGCCTGGTGTGCCAGGGCTGTGCCTGGGCATCCCGCACCCTGAAGCCCCTGGGGAGAGCATCGCTGCCTCTCCTTCCCCAGCAGCACCCTTGGACAGCTCCAAACTGAGGAGAGGAAGGGGAGGGAAGGAGAGCTGGCAAGAACCATGCCCAGTCCCTCAGCATGGGAGAAAAATGGTTATTTTGTAAGGATGTATTTTATTAAAAAAAATAAACCTTTAGTTTTTCTACTACATCCCTTTGCGGTGCCCGTGCTTGCCCCGGGGCACGGGGTAGCAGTGCTTTTCGGCACTGGGGGGTTTGTGTATGCAAAGCAATCCTGTAAATCTGGCTGGAGCATGGGGCCTCTGCGATGGGCTCAGTGCAGGCTCCCCCGGGCTCTGCCTTCCCATGCAGGGCCCCTGGGCCTCCGGCCATGAGCAGGGGTTGTTATCAGGGTTGTCACTTGGGTTTCCTCCTCAGACAGGCTGGCTGGCGGAGAGCGCTGGCGCACTGCCGGCCATCAAGAACGGCTGCCCTGTGCCAGCTCTGCCTCCTGCTGCTCACACCGGTCAGTATTAGCCGGTCAGAATTGACCTTCTCGGCAGTAGCCTCACAAACCAGCTCTTTGCACCCAGGAGCAAAACCTCCCCTCTCTGCTAGAAGATTTGCACTGCTCAGCGTGTGCAGTTGGACATGATGAAGTACACCCAAGCCCCACATGGCTACGAGCAGCCCCTGCCTGGTGCTGCTGGCTCTGTTCGGTTCTCCAGGATGCATCAGCACAGACTTTCTACACAGTCTCTTTCTGAATGTCGTTTTGGTTTTGAACACAGCGGAGGAAATTTTGCCTTGGTCATTTCAAAACGGGATCCCAGCTGCCGTGGGAAAGTCAGTAAAGAAGCTATAGGGATTGCTCTGCCTGTGGCGGCAATGCCGCTGACTGGGGTGGGGAGCGTGGGCTAGCAGCCTGCAGGATGGACGCACCGCGCTGGGCTCGTAGGGACACGGAGGCACGTGCCACAAAGAGTTGCAGGTGATACTTGGTCATAAGCTCAACAAACATTTCAAGCCATACATTCCCTGTGGGAAGATTCTTTGCTCTCAGAAGGATGCATCAGCTTTCACAGGCAGGGGTTTTTTTTTAAGATTATCCATTTGGATAACTTTTTCACCCTTTCTCATGATGCTGTCCTGGGTAAGATGCAGAGATGAGGGTGAGGGAAAGCTCCCTGGTCTCTGGAGGAGTTAGTGCCTTCTTAGAGGGTGCTGAGGACATGGGGCTGGTGGCATCCCCACGCAGCATGCGCTCTCCTCGAGGTGCGCAGCGCTCATCGAGGTGAAGAACTGCACACGTCTAATGCGACAGTGCAGCTCTCCAGCAAGCTGCAACCAGCAGAGGGGACTGGAAGACCGTTTCACACATACATGCCTGGGGAAAATTCAGTTGCCAAAGATTAGAGGCAGTGAAGTGAGAGTGTTCAGGTAACCTTTCGCACCCACTTAAACCGGGTCAATCTCCAGTCATAACTTAAAATAACCAGTGGAAGGCTGCAGGTGGAGCAGGGGGTTGTTTCTGCCTGCTTAATCTTTCAAGCTGCTTGTAATGCAAAGTCCCTATTCTTTCCTAGGAAGTATTAAAAGGTGGAATAAGAAATTAGGAAAAATGCTACTTGTAAATGATCCCCTGTAGTTGCTATTCAAAACCTCTGAGCTGGGATCCCTGAAAGTCCCAAGACTGCTTTAAAAATCATGGGAGGGTTTATTTTCATCTCTTTGCTTGCTTTTTAAAATACACAGTCTTTGGGGTTCCTTTTCTTTGCTTTTCATTCACTAACCATCTCTGCAACCAGCAGAATGAGATATTGTAATTTTAATTCTTTCACCAAAACAAGCTCCTCCACTAAGACGGGGCCCCCAGGACCCGTGGCTTTCGGATGGGTACCATGCAGAGCGATAGCTGTCTGGAGGAAACTGAGCAAGTGTCTAATTTTAACATACGCTGGTACCCTCTGCAGTATGAAAAGGCAGGGAAAGCCCATGGCAATTGTTTCCATCCTTCCTTTTGCCAGAGGGGCTGGAGCTGGTGCTCTGGGGCGGGAGAGCAAGGAGGAAGGGCTGGTCTGCTCAGCTCCACACGCTTCGGTGCAAGTCCCAGTGGGGAGGTGTGGGTGACCGTCCTCCTCTCCTCTTAGTTTGACCTACTCTTGCTCTAAGGGTCAGGGAGGAATTTCCTGTGCTTGGCATCTATCATGGCCAGAAAGCGACTGTATTTGAAGCTGTAAAAATGCAGCCAGCGTATGCTGGTGCTCTCTGACCTCTGAGCAGCGAGCCAAAGTGTCACAGAAACCCAAAGGGATTTGGTCATCATGCGAAGACCCCTTCAGTGACAGTTTGCTGTGTTGCTTCCTGTTTATGCCGTGACAATTGAGGGTTGGGGTTTGTTTTTTTAAACTCGTTTAATTGCGTTTTGCTTTTTATACAGTTTAACTAATAGAAAAGTACTAACAGAAAAGGAACCTTCAGCAAATCAAATACTGCCTCCAGTCCTTTCAGCCAGAAAACCCACAAGAAAAAATATATATTCTCCAGCTAATCCCTGATCATTACAAACAGCACTAACAAGCCCTCGTATGTGATGTTGTCAGTATAGGCTCTAAGGGACTAGCAGAGGACTCTTGTCCGATCATTAGTGTCAGATGGAGAGAGCAAGCCATGAGTGCAGTGTTATTATTCCCATTTTACAGAAACCGAGACACAAGCAAATAATTTCTGAATGTGTATGCAAATGTGGTGAGCAGATTCTGCCTCTGAACAGTTATTATTATCTGTGAAGGTTACCAGGTTGGACCTGGTACAAATATATCTTTTCATCCCCTCAGGCGTGGTTACTCTGAAAGAAATCAAGTGGCACAGATATTCCAGAAGAGCAATTGCAGAAAAACTTATTCTGCAGTAATTATGCTGGTTAGTGATGCTGCAGAGATGAGGAATTATATTTCAACCTCTGCAGAGCGGGCAACGTTTAATCATTATGTTTGTGCACAATTCCCAGCACAATGAGGCCCTGATTTCCACCTGGTCCTTCCAGACGCTATAACAATGCAAATTAAAAACGAATAACACTAACGAAAGAGATGGCTCCTTCCCTCTGCAATCTCTCCTATCTCTAAGCCCACTCATTCCTTCTACGGCACAGCAGACTCCCTTATGTTTTTAACCCAGTCCTCCACTTATGACATTCTTGGGTTTTCCCCTAAAAAAGCACCTGCTTTTCTGGTTACACTAATTCCCTTTCTCTTTTGATGTGGGAGCGTGTTTTCCGTCGGATAAATCCTCTAGCTGACACACAGTGAAAGACGGACAGGAACATTTATGTCCTCCCAGCTCTAAATGATGCTTTTATTTCCTTCTGTCCCAAAGACATGCATTCTCGGGGCAGATTGTGCTGGGTGGCGAAAGGACCCTCTCTGCCGTTACAGCCTCGACATCTGCAGCTCAGCCTGCAGCCATACTCCCGGTGACAGTACGGTTGTTGCAGCTCATTTTCGCTGCTGCCAGCTCTGTATTAATTATGCCACACTCTTTTCTTTTGCTTTCTTTGGTGAAGTGCTCTCTCCTTCTGTTATCTATTTCTAATTGCTTTATTGCCTTATTTTAGAAAGCATAAAAGTCAAAAGTGTCCAAATGGATTCTGAATATAGCAACAGCGAATCAACGGATGGGCTCTTTTGCAGGGGTGAATCAGGATCGTTCCAGTTAACAGAGCTCTGGATACCAGTACCAAGCACGGATCCTGCTCAGCTTTATGGCACCACAAAGAGATTTGGCCGAAGCTATTCTTAAAAGAAATGATGGCTTCAACTCTTTTTTTGTCTAAACATACTTGTGAAACGCCTCAGGAAATGTAAAGTCTTCCTCTCATGACTGTAACTCAAGGACGGGTTAAATACACACCCTCCCAGTTCTTGTACCCAGAAAACACGTGGGAAATAACAGTCACCAACCAACTACATCCAATCATTATTGAACAGAAATACCAAAGTCTTATTTTAACGTTGTTATAGCCATCGTGGTCTAAGCATCAGAGAGACATTCTTTGGGGCTCTTTTTGCACTCATCATTGCTACTTTGCAGTGTAATCACCTGTGTATTATGAAAAGGGAAACTGAGGCACATGATTTGGGGTTTTTTTTGTTTTCTGGAAGAAACAGCAGCTTGTGACTGAGACTAGCTAACCAGGTTATTTCATTAGGTCAAGTGCTAGCAGTCTTTGCCAGAGGCAACAGTTTCAAACCCTGATGCTGGTGCTAAAGCTGTGCTTAAGACGTCACGGGTGATTTAAACTGCTTGATGCTGAAGGAGACAGGTCTTTAGGGGACAATCCTCAGCACTTTCCAAACAGTCAGCATGTTCTAGGCATCTCAAAGCCAAACGTGAATCTGCCCAAATGACTTCTGAAACCCTTGAAAATACTTCTCAGCAGTAGTTATGGCAAGAGGAGCAGAAGGCTGAAAGTTATACTCATTTTTCAGGAGAAGCTAAGTTGTCCCCGTATAAGCAGGGCCCTGCTTGACTGAATTGAAAGCCCTGTGAAACAGGTCAGTGTTTTACCTTATATATGTTATGGTCTTTCAGAGCATCTTTCATGCCTTGGAGCCACAGGAGCACAGGCACATAGGAGCACATCTCCCCGTAGGCACAGCCACATTCCTGGGTCCTGGGCACTCACACCCGGACATCTGAGAAGGAGGTTGCTGGGGCTTTCACTGCTCAGGGCTGGGAGGAGGCTTTGCTTTTGCTCATGGGCACGTCTCCCATTTCCTGAGAGTCCACCATGGCCAACAGACAGCCCAGGAGCTCAGGCTGGTGGCTGTCTTGAGATGCTATCTAACTGGTGGTTGCAGATGAGCAGTCTTGAGATAATATCTAATCAGTGATCATTATCTAATATCCAGAGCTGCTCGAAGAAGGCAACAGCTTTGGAAGCATGAACTCGAGGTGATGAGCCTTTCTGCTGTCCTGTTGCAAGGAAACTGGGGAACTGCTAGAGGGACACCAGCCAAATCCCTGCTCCTAAATGCCCTGGTTTTCACCCAAATGAAGCTCCACTGCCTTGAGCAGAGACTGAACATGGGCTGGAAGGGAGAGGTCCCAAAAAACCTGGGCAGTGTGAGATGCTGGAAACGATTTATGCCAGGCTTTGCTGTTGAAAATAAACCTTAGCATTTTCTTGCCTTCTTATTTCTGTCAGAAAGGCTTTCTGCATGGAAAAAGAAATTTAAAAGTATTTCCAGCTGCCGGTGGTTTATCCAAGGGTGGAGAAATGCTGTCCCAACCGTCCTCCTTCAGAAACCATGGGCCCTCAATGCATCACTTATATTTTTGTTTCCAGTTCTTTGCTCTGGCTGCTGCAGTACCTGAAGTACAAAACTGGACCAAATAATATTTAAAGACTGAAACCACGGAAACACTGTCAGAACTATAAATAAAATACGTTGAAAGAGACTAACTGACAAATCGCCAATAATAAAAACTAGAAAACACATTTGTTGGTCACTCTAAAATACGGCAGGCTCTGCCACCCTCCCACGGGTTCACACCACACTGCTGTTCACCTTCTCTGCCCAGCAGTTCCTGTTCATGGAGGATCTTCACTGGATTTTCTCTCTGACGAGCTGAAAGAACAATTCTTTCTAGCTTTCTAATGGGGATCATTTTGCTGAATTTAACAATTCTTTAATAGTCAAGTTTAGAACCACACAAGTAATAGATTTTTAGCTTGCTGGCTAAAGAAAAAAACCCTTTTTTTTGTTTTCTTTCCTGCAAAATAAATAAGGGGACAGAGTATGCTGTGGTGATATAATTGGATCCATTATTTTATTAGCCAATTTAAAGATTAACATTAGGCAAATAAGGTCTCAAAGGTTTCAAGTGAAATTCAAAACATTTCAGTTCAAAGTATTTTTGACTGAAAATTGGCAAACAGAATGGACAAATATTTTAGGTGGAAGTGAAAGTGCATTAGCTCTGGATAAACCTGTTCATCCACAGAGAGCTGCTCAGCTGCGTACGACCAACCAGGGTGACAAAGCACATTTCTGCAGGAAATGTAAGACTTGGATGCACCTGGTAAATTGCAGTAGGGTATGTCTGACTAAACACACATACTCACAGAATGAGTAAGTGAAAAAGTTCATGGTCTTCGCAAGGCTTACAGACGACTTTGCTGTTTTAATGATTGGTGTCTCTTAATCACATTTCGATACTTCTCTTAACACAGTGACAACCTGAGCAAGGTTTTTTTGGGATGGGAAACAAAGTTGGTAATAAACCACAAGCTGCATTATTAATATATTGAGTTGTTTTGAGATATGAAACCCATGTTAAGAAATTAATTTGTTTCCAAAGCAGAGGATTATTTGAGACCCGCTGGAAGAAGGCGCAGGCATTTCTATCTGCTTGTTGTCACAGCGGGAAGGAGCAGCAGTAAGCAGTGCGTTGAGTCAGGATGTGGATTTAATCCAACTCTTGTTCTCCAGCTAAAGCCACGATCCCCTGGTGGGATCCCTGACCGCGAGCGGGGTCACAGCAGAGCCCAGCAAGCCCGGCTGCGAGTCACTTGTCACAAAATCAACATCCTCACGGATCCCACAGGAAACACACTTCACAGCTGGGTGTGGGGCTGCAGTGGGAACCCCTCGACCCAGGGGCACGGTCAACCGTGAGCCAAGTAGGTAAAAGACGGCGAGGAAAAAAATAAAAGCCACAACATGAGTCATGAAACACAGCATTTGCTTGTAGGAATTCCTTGAGTGATGGCAGCAGAATTAGTTGATGTGCAGCGTTTCTCCTCATTGCCGTAAGACTTAGAAAATGCTTGTGCAGACTGTCAGGGTTGACTGTTATTAATCTAGAGACAGAGCCTGGATGAGGGGATACCCAGCCACATCGGGGGCGAGCAGACGCCTCCGCACCAGCACCCCGGAGAACAAGGCCATCCTGCCCCAGGAGGTGGGCTCTCACCACCGCCTCCTTGGTGCCAGGGGAGAACATGGGCATGGCGCTTCGGCACCGGGAAGACCACCAGCACCCACAGCCCGAC
>NW_009228229.1:14352-37398 GCF_000690835.1 Fulmarus glacialis | reverse complement strand
ACGGCCCTGGCCCTCAACGCCACCGGTGCCTTCTCCATACACAGGGACTGCCAGGCCGGCACTGCCGTGTCGGTCAGAGCTGGATTTTGGATGAGACTCCTCAGGGGTGTCCAAGACCACCCCCAGCCAGAGCGTGCTCGCCCAGGGAGAGCACCGGCTGTGTTTTACGCAACACCAGCTGCAAGCGAACTTCGACGGTGAGCAACAGGCTTAATTACCCAGCCTGACAAATCCCACACAGGCAATCCCAGGCTAAAAGAGAGGTGTGGGACAATTATTTTCTCTGTGTGTCTTAGTAATAAAAGGCACAATGCCCAGGGAGAGGGATTGTGCTAGTAAGCTAGGGCTTATGAAAAGAAGATTTTATCATCTTGCCCTGTGAGAAACTGGGTTCAAAATATTGATGTTTTTCAAGCTTCTCTCCAGAAGTAAATGAAGAAAGCATGTTAGTGGTCTCACATAAGTCACAGGGATGAAAACTCTGCTTCTGAACACACCCAAATTTTGAGAAAGCTTGGGATTTTATGACTCACTTTTTTCCACCTCCCACCCCCTCACCCCAAAATGAATAAACACCACTTGCAGTTGCTATGTGAGACAGTGTGTTTCCTTCACCTATCATGGATAAAATCCACACGCCGAGAGGCTGGGAAATGCAGAGTTAAGGACATCGTCCTTGCTGTACTGGCCATAACTTCACACTGTTCTGGTAAATTCAAAGAAACGATATTCTAAGCCAAACACTGTACTCGTGATTCCAGTGTGTACATTCACGGCAGGTTAATAAATAGTTTGTGACATTTTAATAAGTGCTAAATCAGTGACAGAGGATAGTTGCAGAGACCAGCGTAACAACAGCTTGTTTATAAATATCTGTGTCATGTTACCAAAATGACTTCATTGTGGTCTGGATCACTTTTGCAAAGGAGCTGAAATGGATGGCAATACATTACTTTCCATTGCTGGCAGCAATAAGCAAAACTACAAACTCAAATATAAAATGCTATATTGTGGCAAGGTGGCAAATTAACAGAAAACAAAGAAAAGTCTTCTGGGTCCAATACCCTCAAACCCATTCCTTTTAATTTCTGAAGAAATCTACATTAAAATGAGGCCTGATTTTTTTTTTCTTTTTTTTTTGAGATCAGCCAGTCACCCAGACAGATTTTGAGCCTCTGTTTATTTTGTGCTAGAGAGGTTTTTGAACTGTGGTCTTTACTGCGGGTAGAGCAGTATGGTGACAATTTACCACCACCTTCAAAATCGAAGGCTTACCTAAACTTTGTGAAAGCAAAAATAAAAATCTGAGTAGATCATCTTGGACGCTGTTGATACCAGCGCTTTCGTCTAAAGCCAAATGAAACTTGGGTTAAGGTTTAATGGTTGCTATTGGCCTCATTCCCCCCTTCCTGCTTCATGGTCTCCCTGCTCAGATGCGGACAGTGCGCGTTATCCTGGCTTTGTCCTGGATTTGCCAAGTATTATGGTCATGCCACAGATCACCTTCTTATGTCTATTGTATGTGCCAATAATGCGTCACTAATCACCACATCGTAGACTAAGACACGATTTTATGATCTATTATGAGAAAATTTTGCACATTATTCCATTGTGCTTATCCTGGTCTTATTGATTAATTTCTTGCTGCATAATCATTACTCAGAAATACAAAGTAATAATAATCCCTGTGAAAAATATTTACAGTCTTTGGGCTGTTTATAAATTCACATCGTGACATGATTATCTAAATTGCCCAGTATTGCCCCTGTTTCCTGATTGAATGCCACTCATCTGAATGGGAGGTGTTCACAAACAAGCTGCGAGGCACCACCACCGGTACAGGACAGTTAGCCAAATACGCACAAACAAAGAAATATCTTTACAAGAGGGCAAGGCAGATGATCCTGCAGTATATGAGGATCTCTCTGATGTCTACTACACGCCAGCATAACCGTTCGCCTGCAGGTAGCCATTTTATTTTTTAAAGACAGCAACTGCGCCCAGCACATGGCTGCTGCACATGGAGGCTGTAGCTGAGGGACGACAGGAGGTATTTGCGCATCCACAGCCTTTCAAAATCCTTTGCAAAGGGTCCAGATTGTCCAAAATCCTGAAGCGACCAGGAGAAACAGATGTGCAAGATGAGTATACACCTACCCCAGGACAGACGAGAAGAGTTTAAGGGAGAAAGCAACTGGCGAGGGGCACTGGGACCGGGACGCCAGCAGTGCCTGCGTACGGGGCAGCCACGCAGGTTCGAGGCTGACGGGGTTTGTAAGACGCTGGTGCGAACAGGGCCGTGCTAGAGATGTGCGCTGTCACGCGTGGTGCTGGCGCGCGTCCGCGCTTGCAGGGGGAGAGTCACGCAGGCGGGCACCCCAGCCTCCACCCCTCTCCGCAAAACCCAGCAGGGACCCGACAAGGGAGAAAGCAGCAGGTTTGGGTTCCTTTCTTTGCCTCCAGCCCTCCGAGAGCTGGCCCTGGCACCAGGCGACTGGGCTCCACAGCTGCCCTGCCTCCTCGCCCCGTCCTGCTCCACATCGTCACCACCCTGCTCCTGCCGCCGTTCCCCATGGACGGTGGGAGATGGAAGCAGTCATCCTCCTCTGGCTGGGAGCAGTTAAAGGGCTATGAAGGGAGGGGGCATAGGTCTTCCTTCCTTCCCTCTCCCCCCAGAACTAAGTCACACCACATCAGCAGCTAAAGGAGAAAAACGAAAAGGGTCTGGGACCCAAGGCACTGTCTGGGATTCAGCGATGCTATCTGGATTCTGGCTGAGACCTTCTGTTTATTTAGTTTATCAGATACTTTGGTTGTCTTTGGTTTGCCTTGTTTATCACTCTAACCTATAAATATATATAACATTCTAACTTACATTATTCAGAGTCACAGGTCTGATCACGCCCTGGGTAAGCTCTTCGTTATTTGTGCCCAAGTGCAATAATTTTTTTTTTTTGTTGTTGGTCGAAACCATAAATGCTATCCACCCAACTATTGCAAAGGGGAAACTACAGCTTTGCAAAAGGGAGTATAACACAAACAAACAAACCAACCAAAACGATCCTGTCCATTGTAACAGCACTCTAACCCCTGAACTGGAACAGGAGGTCCCATTTAGGAGTCAGTAGGGGATGCGGGTGCTGTTGCGTTCCCCAGCATCTATCCCGAACCGGGAGTCTGTAGAGAGCCTTCCCGTCCTAAGTCCAAGCACACGGTGGTGTTTCCGGAGCTGGAGGTCGGGCACAGGCTTGGGAGCTGACCCGGTTTTGCAGAGGCACCGAAACCTGCAGGGCCAATGACACAGATCTCTGAGGGCCCGTGCGAGTACCTGCCCGCAGCTCTCCCATCCCGCCCGGGTGCCAGGCTGAGGCAGAAGAAAAGTGATACAGTCATCTGGAAAATACCCACCGCCCCAGACCGCTAAAGCCCCAGTTCAGGCACTTCGGCCACCATCAGCTGTTGAGGTAAAGGTCTGCTGCTCCTTTAGGAAAATGGTATACCTGCAAGCTGAAAGACCTGGGGGGAAGTGCCTGAAGTTATACAAGGCACTCAGACAGCAGGGTTTCCAAATTGCACCAGGGCTGCTGATTGCCAGCATGTGGCCATTATTCGCCCTCTCACCAGAGCCGGCAGTGATTTTAGCCCCAAATGTGGCAAGTTTTGAGGAAAAGGCTCACGCAAAGCGAGGTGGGAGCACTGGCAGAGGCGCCATGCTGAGGAGACAGGGCGCGTGTGAGTTTGGAAAGGCTGGGTCCGATCCCCCCCAACGGCCAGTAACTGGAAGCGAGGTGCTTCCAGGAGCCTACGACCCATTGTCAGGCAGGTTTTCCCTAACGAAGCACATTCTCTCTTCTCACCACCTTTCCCACAGCTGGCAGGTTTACCACTGAACATGCCTCCGACAAAGCAGAGCTCTCCCTTTTCCCTCTGAAATACACCTGAGGAGCGTAAAAGTGGCTTGTCAGATGACTAGATACCATCAGAGCCTACGAGATCATTCAAACGCAGCTTTGATCCAACCTCTTCCTATCGGGGCTAACAGAAAGAGTAGGAGACACGCTGCTCCAGCCGCAGCTGAGCCGAGAGCAGAGCGTGTCTCCTCCGCCCTGCCGACACGACAGCCCACGGAGCCAGCTCCTAACCCACTGCTACCAAAATGGTCCAGATGAACTTCTGTTAAACTTGGGCTTGTTTTTAAAGCGGATCTTTCTGAGTGAACTAGATTGCAGAGCCTACATATCTATTCACCTGGCATGTAAGATAACAGAGGCAAGAGGCTGAGCTGATTAATTCCTCACCCCATGTGTACTTTAGTCCAAAAAGTGCATTGTGCAATGGCTCGATAGGAAGAAAGGTGAGAAGCCATGGCTAAAAACACAGCAAAAAGAGTGTAACTTTTACCCCCGCTGTCCGGTCTGTTTGCAACAAACATAGAAAGCCCTTGGCAAGGAAGTCCATGAAAACAGTTATAAATAGAAACTTGCTTCACCTGTTAACAGTGGGAAGCAAAGAGGAAGGTTGCAAGTTTTACAGGAGTTGTAATTAACTGAAAATGAGAGCCAGCGGTTCATAACCTGGTCAGATCGGCCCCGCCAGAACCGTGCCGGAGTCTCCTTTGAGGGCAGCAGAGGGTGGTTGCTCGCTCACTTGCCCTCCTCCAGGTGACTGACTGCAGGGCTGCGAGCTGCCAGCACAGAGGCAGCCCGGCGCTGCCCGGGCACACGGGCGTGCTGGCGGATTTGGAGTAAATACAGCCTGTGCAGGGCTTACAGGGGCATGGGAGGCCACGTTGGGGTCCCATCTCCTGCAGCAGACCCTCGCCTGAGCCTCAGGAGCAGCCCACGAGCAGGGCACATGTGCAGTCAGGTGTCCCGTACCCACCATCCCCACACGGGGTGACCAGCAGCCCAAAAACATCCCGGATGGGAGCAGCCCTTCTGCTTTCATGCCCTCTTGAACCAGCAGGACAGTAGCTAATAGGGCGTGAAGTGACAGTGACAAGACCTTGCTAAACAGTATTTTACTGAGCTTTCCAGGGCTCACAATGTATCTCATTGTTCCCCACATGCAGCTCTGCTGGTTAAACCACAGAAGGCTTCACTGAGGTAGTTTCTAAATGCCTTCTCTTTTTCTGCTCCCTGCTTCAAGAGCTCAAGAAGCGTCGGTTCACACCCAGATTATTACACAATGGCTGTGTTGTTTCAAAAGCAATCAAAACAGTGAAATCAATTTGATGCGATTATAGGTAGAAGTTGGAAGATTAGATGATCTTGTGATGAACAGCAGAGATAGGTCTGTGTCAAACTGCAATCTCCACCATGTTATTATAACCTTCACTGCAACTTTCGCTTTGCAATTTAACTTCCAGATCAGAGCGTAAAACTCCAGTAAGGGCATAAAACAACTTAATCCTGATAACAGTGTTTTATTCTGAGGATGCCAATGGTGGAGCGCAGGCTGCCTCAGCCCAGCCAACTATGAGAGAGGCCAGACAGACTGAGATAACAAAAAGAATAAATTCTCAGTAAACATCTCTCTGGAGGAAAGGGATGTGTTTTCTCATCCTGAATCCTAATTCAAAAAAAAAAAAAAAGGGAGGGGGTTTTTGAAGGCGAGCAGTTTCCTGACACGAGAGGCTCTCCCCAGGCAGAAGGACCTCGACGGGCTGAGCAGCTGAGGGACACCAGGCAAAATCATGCCTCTGAAGAGCAGCAGCATCCTACTTGGTAGGCGTTCAGGATTTGTTTCTCCCAGCTGCATAACTCTCCAGGAGTTCTGTTTTAAGCCTGGGTCCCCCTCTTTCTGCCACTGTGTTGCTGAAGAGTTGAACAAGAGCCTGGACCTCCCTCAGCCAAGTGGACTTTTTTGGGGGAAATATCCTAGGCAGGAGGCCTGGGAAAGGGGTGGCACTGCCACCGGTGCCCAGGGTGGCTGAAGGTAAAGCTGGGACCACATCTCCCTGACAGGGATGAAAGGCCACACGGTTTGAGAACCGCTGATGTGTGCTCCAGGTGGGATGGCTTGGCCACACTGTCCCAGAGAGCATGCAACAGTTGCTTCTTGGAGACATGCATGGTTTTCCATCTTATTTCCACACAAAAATCAGCAGAAGGAATGGATTTGATCCTAACTTCAAATTGTAGGGGCTGAATGTAGTTCTTCTGCTAACAACAGCTGTAATCAGTGGTGGCTGTGGCTATAAATCAAGGCTGAGTTTTTGTTTTAATGTGTCAGTTGATCTGGAGTGAAAACTTTGCGTTTCTCCCCCTCCACCCACCTTTCCCCAGGCTGAGCCCCCCATGATCCAGTTCAAACACATTCAGATACTGTGGATGGAGCTGTCAGTCAGCAAAGCCAAGAGAGTAATTTCTCTGGGGAAATGACTGGCACACCTCAACAGCTTAAGGATGGAGTTCATTCACAAATGTGGATTGTTTATAAAGGCAGGTTATTCCTTCCTACCTTGGCAGGCTGGATTACACAAAACAAAACAAGTGTACTAAAATAAGGAAATGTTTTCTGGTAGAAGAGAAAACCTTTACAGCTGGGCAGAAGCACGATCCCCTACACTTGCCCGTACGAGCCCGTACACAGTGTCACTCAAGAGATTATTCCGCATTCACTGCCTTGCCTCCAAAGAGAAGTGAGTGATGTGCCAGTCTGTGCCTCCGATTCACAAGTTCACACCTAACCTAATGGTTGACTGAGGCCACTTTCTGCCAGTTTCCTAATAATACAACTTACTGCTATTATAGAAGATAGGAGACTAACACAAAGAGGCAATGAAAGAACCTCGGGAGGCTTCCAGGTTGCTTTAATTCATAATTCTATCTCAGTGCTCTAACTGAGTTATAAATAATCTCCTTATTTCCACTCCAGTTACTTTCAACCTCACTGGTGCCGGAACACAGTCCTGGGTCTCTCAGGTACCTCAGAAAGAAAGTTACTGCACCAGAAGACAAAGATGTTTTTAAAAATAATTTCCACATCAATTCGAGTGATAATGCAGTCATGCGGGTGTTGTATAACTGATATTACATTCTTAGTAGCTTACTTTTTGGAAGTGAAGTATAAACATTTCCAGCATACGTACTTACAAGAAATATGCTTGCAAAGCAAGATTACTTCCTATGAGAAAACAAAACCAACATTCTCCTCTTTGAATGGGCAAACAAAACACATTTCCTCTTCCCATACCACAGTAAAGGCTTACACATGCATGTCACGTACACACAAATAAACATTCACATGTTTAAGATCCACCACAATCTAAAAAGGAAAGTGCCGTAAAAGGACCCTGTAGTAATTGGGCAGCACATCACGATGTAAATGAGTATATCTCAGGAAAGCTGCAAGCCTTGTTGTCTTGTTTTGCAATGCTAACCACATGCAGACACACACATACAGTAAACTACTTTCATGTTAGCTCAGTTCTCCTTCCATAAAGGTTGGCTGTAAAGCCCTCCCTGACGTCCATCAAAGTCAGGGACTGATGAGCTGAGAGCCGATGAAAGGTTTGAATAGCCAAGGAAACTGACGATTCGAAGAACTTAATTCCTCCCATCTTAAAGAAATGCTTGTTTCCCTGGGAACTCATCAGAGCAGCTATTCTGAGAAAAAAATCCTTTCTTCTCCTTGCCATACCCTGTCCTCGGGACAAAAGGATTCTTCTGGCATGTAACTACCCTCGACTCCCAGTATGGGCAACAAAAAGGGATACGTAGTTTTGAAGCACTTTTTGTCTCATCCCAAAGTAAATGTGTAAAATAGGTCAGATGAGTCACTCCCCAAAAACGTGTCTTTCTCTCTGCTGATGGCAGAAGGAGGCTACCGCGACGAGCTCCCACACCGACCTTGGAAGTGGACCATGCCTTACCCCCATGGGCTGAGGGCAGGGAGGAAGCACTGCTCGCGTGGCTTGTAGGAAATTTCCAGTCCAGCTCTAAATCCAGAGACTAAACCCAAGGACACAAACAGGGTGCACCGTCCCTCCATCAGAGGGCTGAACAGGACCAGTTTTTTACTTTGCCATACATCCTGCCACTATCTGTCCGTAGCCAACCTCCAGGGTACTGTTGTGGGGAGAGGAAAGGGTTTCCTCCCTGGCTCCTATGTCCCTGCTGCAGAGGCACCCCAGCACGGGTTTGATACAGGGCGATGTGAACAGTGATCTAGTCCCCTTTCCAATCCCTTTGGACATGCTAGTTCATGGTTATCTGAGGACACGTCTTGTTTCTTAGTTAGAATTTTCTTCCTCTATTGCACAATCACTTCAGTAACTTAGTACGTTCCATTTCAAAAAGCATTTAGGTCCCTGCCCTCATTACACTGCTTGAGACACTGATCCAGAACTTCAGTCCTTGAATGGTTTTACTAATTTCACGCCTAAACTCCCCCGTGACCAATTTCTAGCCAATGGGGTTTGTGCCAGTAGTGTCGTTTAACTTAAATACTTCTTCTCCCTCTGCGATTTTTGCCCTCTCCCCCTTCCCAAAAATATAAAGAGCCATCATTAATGTCTCCGGTTCCAGAAGCCAGTTTCTTTTCATGGTTCTTCCAAAAGAAGACATGCCGTTCTTCTCACACGAGTAGCACCTGTTCCCATTTAATTAATTAATCCTTCTGGAGCATGGGTAATTAGAGCTATATAAAATATTTTATTGAAGAATGCCTGTAGAAATGTACCAATACTTCCCTGCCTCTATTCAGAAAAAACCCTCACCTAGTAATCAAGTTTATCATGACTTTTTTTTCCAGCTCAGTGACATAGTGGTGGTTGTAGCACCCTCTCACTGATCAGTAGACCTAAGCCTCTTTCCTCCTTCAGCTCGTCCCTTCACAATAGCAGCTGCTGTGAAAGGAAAGCCGGACCTAGAGCAGTATCACTGCTGAGCACTAATTGCAAAGCAGGGACAAAAAGAGACTTAAAGGCCTGAAAGGTTGGACACCAGAGGCGATGCCTACGTTAGCTGCCGGGAGCGGTGTGCGAGATCCTGGGCTCCAGAAGCACGCCTTCCTCCGCCAGCCCCACACGGCCCCACGCTCATTTCACTCCCCATTTCCCAGCACGGTTTTCCCTCCCAAAAAAAGACGTGGTCACAGCTGAATTGATCCTCTTCTCCCTGCTCCCCAGGTGGACGCCACGGAGGTGGGGGAGCTGGCAGCAAGCCCTCCAGCCGTGCCATGCACCCCTGCCAGGCAGGCAGGCACCGCACCGGCAGGAGACATGACCTCACGCCGCCTCCTCTCACGCCTTCCCATGGGTTTCCCCAGGAAAAAGGATGAAGTTAGCATGTGTTGGGATAAATTAAATAAACACACGTTTAAAGTAGAGCCTCGCTCCCCCCTTGTTTCCTCGCAAGCCAGTGTGATTCTGCCCGCGGCGCCTTGTTTATTTTTCACATCGAGAGGCCTTTCTCTCCTCTGCGATGAAGGAGGAAAGCAGGGGGCATGGCTCAGCCTTTCCAGCATGTCTGCTCCTCCCTGCGATGCTGGAGGTGTTGCAACATCTGCCGCCGCAGCAGCGCACCTCCTGCCCTCGGCCCCGCGCAGAAGTACTGCCGGGGTACCCGAGACGAGTGTACGGTTGTAAGGTCCAAAACCAGTTGCCCTCTTGGGACTTTTATTTAGCCTGAGACCAAACAGTCCTTTTAGTTTATGGCCTGGATTCTCATCAGGAGAAAGGAAAAAGAGGGTCTGAGAGGCTTTTCCAACTGCTTTCCCCAAAACCATCTGATTTTATTCCTCTTCGTGGAAAGCATTTGTGGGCTTTATGCTGAGGAGCACGTTTGCCAGTTCTCCTCAACACAACTCACGGCGATGTGAATGGAAGTTGCTGGGGTTTTTTCTAAAGGGGAACAGAAGTGTGAAAAACAAAAATATTTAATTCCAATTATAACTGCAGGAGTTTTGCAATGTCATTCATTTTCCTAATTAATATCCAAATCTTTTTTCTTGCTGTGCTCCAGTCAATATCCACTTGAGCTTTCATATGAGGAAAATAAAATAGATCTAAATTACGCAAAGCTAAAAAACCCGAATCAACCACTGTATAAGCTTAATGGTGCATACAGGCAATCTCACACAAAAGTATCTAACCTACACCATTATCCCCTGTTAAAAGGTAATGAGGTGGGGGGAAAGAACGACAATGAGATTATTCATAGAATTGGGTATCTCACAGGAGGTTAGATTAGCCCACAACATAGACATCAGCAGTGTGAATTAATGGGATTATTGTTCTGCTGAAGAAAGACCCCGGTGTCTGATCCTCAGCTAGACTAGCGCTGCTCCGTGTACATCAAAGGAATCGTATCCAATAGGCAGTGCTAGCGATCCCACCTCCCTCAACCTTCTTCTAGTTTACAAGAAAAACAAATGCATTTAGAGCAAGCCACTAACCTCGTTCCAGCCTACTCTGTTCCACCCCAGCCAGTCCTAATTCCATTAATTAAGGCAGGGAGAGCTGGACAAGGTGGCCTTTGTTATACAACCCAACAGCCTGGACAACCGCCTTCCAGAGGGAAAAGGGGCAAGGAAGATTTGCAATCAGATGAGGCGTTGTGAAATAACTTACAACTCTCGATTTCCAAAATTTACATATTTCATACCCAGCACCGGTGAGGCGCAGCTGGTGGCAGCGCTCTGCGCGCTGGTGGTGTTTTGGTAGCTGAAATATGGTGGCGGGCAGGCCTTCCAGCAGCATCCACAGCAGAGGAAAGCTTGTTAACATCACGTTGTGATGGTGACACGCGTTGTGTGCAGTCTCGGTCATTCAGCAAAGGCTTTCAGCAAGTTTTGAATTAAAGCACATAAGTTGTCCCCCTCAATGACATTCTTAAGGGGATGAGTGAACCTGGGCCATAGAAGAAGGTATTTTTTCTGTCAGGAAATATTATTTTATTCTACTTGAACCTTCTGTCTCCTAAGACAGAGAAATGAGAATAGCCCTTTGGATATTTTTCTGAAAACAAGGAAATGAGGATGCAAAGATCTATGTCCTTGCTGAAAGCATTGTGCCGAACTATTTCCCTGCCTCCAGCGGCAAATTTCACATGGTGCTGCAGAGTCTATGGTGTAGGTAACCACTGGCTGAGGACTGTAGCTTTACTGATACAGTTAAACTACAGCTGGTGTAGGAGTTGCTGTGATGGTAAAGGCACCACTACACGAGCCCTAGGCACCCATGCTATGTGACCAAGCCACATGAAATACACTTTTCGGTTCTTTTGCTAAATTTACATCATAGGCTCCCAAGCCACTTGTATCCTTAAAAACGTCCTTTAAAAGTGCTAATGGAGTTCGGCTCACAGCTGTTGTATAAAGCGGGGCACTGGAGACTTTTGGAATCAATTATTGAAAAGAATGAAGGGAACTATTTTGAAAATATTTTGCTGTCTATAGTTCATTCGTGGGGCAGCCCTGATTCCCAAGAACGTGCTAGTCATTCAGTTTCTTCCACCACAGGGGTGTTTAAACAGCTTTTAGCCCTACAGTTGTTTGCAAACAGTTTTGTTCAACTGTTTATAATGCATTAAAATTGTTTTATCATGCAGCATTATTTCTGCTTTTGTAATCTCTGACTGAGGCGCTCTGAAAGGAAAAATATGAATAATGATCAATAAATAATAGCACACTGACTATGGAAATAAATGCTTGCAGCCACGCACAGATCCAGGCATTCATCTGAATGAAAGACAGCTTGCTGAACATGCAGGCAAGCAAAACCCAACCCGCCTGGAGCAACTACCTCTCCTGTAAGCCTGGCCTCTTCTGCACCCCTGCCACTTTCCAGCAGCACCACCAGCATTGCGGCAGCGCAGCGGTGCGTGGGGATGCCGTGGCTGACTCCCCGCTGACTTTCAGCGCCGTCTTGCCATCGTTCCAACGGCAGGTGCTTTGCTATCGAAATACTTTCAGGACTAAAGTTCACCACCTCTTATTTATGCGAAGTGACGTGGTCAAACAAGCATGCTGAGGGCTGGGCAGCAAGGAAGCTTTAAAGGCTTGCCTACCTAACAGCTTCTGGGTGCTTTGTGGAGTGGTGGAGCACAGTTGGGTTTTGCCCGAGCCCAGTATCTGTATCCAGTTGGTCACCGGAGGCTCCGTTCCTCTCCATTTGCCTGGTACGCAGGTGGCCGTGCTGTAGGATGTTGGCACGAGGACTTTCTGCAGCGTGGAGGGGAGCCAGCCCTGGCTTGCGAGGCTGCCACATCTCCCCTCTCTGAAACCCAGGTGGTGGCCACCTGCTTGCTGAAGGTGGCCCCCTGGACAGACTGTCGTCCCTGAGAAATTCCTGGTTAGCAGCTTACAAATTCAGATTCTGTTGGTAGGGACAGAACTGGGTGCTCTTATAGATGGAGATCACCTACACAGTAGGGGAAGAAAAAAAAAAAACCCACACCACACAGAAAACATTCCTATTGCATTTAGCCCATTTTTCATTTAGTTTTCTAAGGAAATGAGGTTTACGCAACCGTGAGCTGTCTCTGGGCCTCTTCACACATCTGTTCCCATCCATCCTCCTGCTGCCCCATCACCAAACACAGCCAAATTTCATCACCACCGAGCTTTCAAAGACAGCAATTTCCTAGAAGTTTCTCAAGGAGGCAACCGGCAACAAGAGGGAGAGCGGCGTCCCCCAGGTGTCCCCGGCTGAGGGACGCGGCATGGAGCCATCCCTGGCCAGGCAGGGATGCTTCTCCCCAGCGCAGGAGCCAGGTCAGCTGGTGCCTGCTCCGTCCCGGGTCCCAGCACAGCAAACCACAAGACGCAGAGCTGTAGGAAACCAGGTTTCGCCCGCTCTGGAAGTGGGTTACAGAGAAGCGTGTCATGACCTGGTTGCAAGCGTGCGGTAGGTACGTGCTTGTACGGCAGAGCGCGTCGGCAGGAGGAACTGCTGAGAGCATGCACCTCCTGGGTTTCCACTGCAACAGAGACTAGGTCTGCTTCATGGGAGGGGGCTTGGTTTCCTACTGCTGCTGACCAAACACTCAGGCAAGAGGGATGCCAGGGTGCTTTTGAGAACGAAACCACCCAGCTGTATCTACATCGCATGGTGCCTGGTGGTTTTAGCAAGAAGAAAAGGCACGGGGATGGAGGGAAGGAGGAGAAGTACTTATTGAGAAGAACCATAGCAAAAGCTGGCAAGTGCCTTGACTTATTAAACAGCCATTTCTAGCCTGCTGCTCTTCAGGCCCATCAGATGTAAAGAGTCAGCCCAGGGAATGGCAGGCCAGGGTGAGCGCACCTGCGAACAGACAGTCCTGCACAGAGGAAAATTACTTTGGAAAAGGTTTTGGAGGAGGCTCAGTGACTGCCATACACAGTACAACGCTCATCGAGCTGTCTGCAAAAAGTCCCTAATTACTGGTTAAGAGCTCCTAGGAGGTGCTTAGAGTAGCAGATGGAGCCATCTCCCAGTAATTTTTATGGATCTGAGTGACTTTGGCAGTGGGATACGGTCACTATGGAGTTGCACTGAATTATAAAGAAAAGCAGGAAAAGATTTGTTCTGCAGGAGCTTTTTTGTTACTAGGGGTTTGAGGGCTACAACATGGTGATGACTGAGCTTCTGCCTCCACACCTGGGAGCAGAGGTATCTGGCAGGGAGGGCCAAAGGTATAGTCAAGACAGTGGAAGCAGCTGAACATGCTCCTGAGCACATTGAATCTATGGGCAAGGTCTGAAGCCGTGGGCAGTCCTTCTACCTTGCAGGGAACCAATCTGCTTTCAGATCAGTTTTCTTGGAAGAACATTAATTCTGAACAGGCCATTGCTACCACCAGGACGCTGAGGGGTGCGTAGGTGTCATAGATCACAGAGGGGCTATGGCTCCTCTGTCGGAGCCTACCTCAGACTAACGCCATCCCACGTCATGCCCGGCAGTTGCAGCACAACGATCTGTCTTAATGCAAGAACCATATGATTTCTCTCCTCTCCTCCACATCCATCCCCTAGAAAAATAATGGCTGGAAACTTGAGCCAGAGATACTTGTATAAGTCAGGCAAAAGAAATTGCATCCAGTGTCAAACCTTAAAAAAACCAAACAAAACCCAAAACTGTCCTGAAAAATTAATCTCTATGGTAAGTCCACACCATCCATATGTTTTTTCAAACCTGTGCTAACATTTGCATTGCAATTAAAGACTGGGTTCCCTGGTAACACGGGACAGCCCTTAGCAGATAGAGGCCTGGGTATCTACCATGTAAAGCTAAGGGAGCTCCATCCCTTTGCAACCAGCCAGTTAGTGAAAACTGAAGTACTCAGGGCAGGGGGGCGGGGGAATGAGACTCAGTAGGTGTCTCAAGTAAGCAGTTTTTGTCAACCCGCTGTGAAGCCGAATGTTCTTCTCTGTTTCAGCTGATGCATGCTTTCCACTGCTGTCTGAAAGTTTTCATTTTCCATTTTCAAAGGCTATAGATTTCCATCTCTTACCCTAGCAACTGTTTCAGTGGTTTATTATTTTTCCAGCCCCTTCTGATTTGCTCAGAAAATACAGATAGGCCAGCTATAATAAATTGTCACAGGATGTTCAAAGTCTTCACAAGAAATAAACATCTCCAACCTCTTGTTGCACCCACAAACAACAAAATCACAATGAAATGTTAAACAGTCTGCTGAGTGCAGGCAGGATCTGATTTCAAATCTAAACACCCCTTAAGCTTTCTGAGCACTGTTGAGAAGTACATCAGTTGGCCTCTTCTAGGGATAAAATATCACTCAGAAGTATAGCATTGTTTTGAGATGACCGAAGCCTTCAAAGGATGAGGTCTTGCCTCTCAAAACAAAGTTATGATGAACCAAGAGTATAAATTGTGTATTCTATTTTAAGAAGAGTTTTTCAAGACTTATTCATCATTATTTCTAAATTCCCAGAAAGAAACACTGGAGCCATATTCATCAGCTCATTACATGTCCTCCTGAAACAGCCCTAGGCAGCCGTCCCCTCTGGCCACTCTCCTGGGAGTCACCCACTTCATTTGGCAGCAGAACCCATCCTGACCTGTCACTCTGATGTCCAGCAGACTTCTCATTATACAAATTATGTGCCATTACCAAGCAGATACAAAGCTCCAGCCAAATGTTAATAAAAGGCTTCATAAAAAAGCAAAACAGTCCAAACGGACCAATGTCGCACTGTTTTCCACCTTTTTGCAACCATTCATGCCAACGCAAAATGGTCAGATGGTGTTTTACATGCACAGCACTTTAAACAACATTTTAGGGTTTTTTTAAACAACTACACAGGAAAGCACCCCTGAGATTTGGACGGTAAGAGAAGTTGGGAAATGTTACTAGTGGCTTTGATTTAAGAAATTTTAAACCCATAAGGCTCAGCCACCCAAAGGAAAGTGTGAGACTCGCCCAGAACTGCCAAGCACCATGTTCTCCACTAGCAAAACCATAGCACGTTCAACCTGAGGAGCCTATAGGAAACTCAGTAAATTCTGGTCAAAAGAAAAGAAAAATCAAATTATCTGTTCTGCTGACCTATTTAAATTGAACCCAACAGATGGGCTGATCCTCAACAGACGCTCCTCCGCCAGAAATCACCTCAGTGACTTCCAAAGTGTTGCCAGCCCAGCCATGGCAAAAGGCAATGACTGTGGCATTACTAATGACAATCAGGCACATCTAAAATCCTCCTAGTTTCTGAAACTTGGCATGTTTTGATCGTAACTGTTCAGAGGAGCTTCGATGCTTCACTGAGCTTCCAGGAGGCAAGGCAACTTTGATGAACAGGCTGATATTTATAAAAGGAGGAGCAGTCAAGGTTAATGGCCCTCCTCTCTGGAGGAAGCTTTGAACAATAAAAAACCCATGATCATCCAATAAATTCTCCATATGCTTTCTCACAGACAAATAATTCTTGAAGCAAAACATTTTCAGCACAGGAGTTGAACATAGAAATAGGAGTGAAAGACTGGCAAATATTCTTAAGGAAGCTCGCTCTTTCTCATATGTCTGCCAGAAAGTAAACCAAGCACAGCCCTCCCTGTCTTCTCCATCATGAGGAGCCTGTAAATCTTTTAGAAAGAAAGGCAGGCCACAATCATTGCTCAGGTCTGTTCAAAGTAAAGCTAAGAAATTGCCGGAGAGACACTGGTCAGTAGTTTTGACCACACACCATGGAAGACTGTTTTTTCTTTATAACCCCTGTCTATTAAAAAAAAAAAGGGCCTGTTTGCTAGGGAACTATGTAAACTTTGGTGTTAGAGTGATGACAGCCCAAAGAAAGGGAAAACAGCCTCGGAGACTGATGTGGAGAGATTGAAAAAAAGAAAAATCTAAATAAGAAACTTAACTGGGAATGCCTGGGTTCAATTTCCAGCTTGGTTTCCCCTGTCACCCTGGGAAAGTCTCTTAGTCTTCGTGTCCATTACCAGCTGTAGGAGCTCTGAGGCAGCAAGTCCCAGCAATAACCTAGTGTGGAGAAATGGTGGTTGTGGAAGTCAGGTAACTCTCAGAAACAAAGCCTCTAGTGCAGGAGAAGTTGGTGGGGGAGGATTGAAAGAGAACACAAAAACAAACCAGTTACTGAGCATTAGCAAGCCCATAGTAAAATCCTAGAGGAGATAAGGTGGCTGTATTTTTTACCACAAGATAACAGCTTGCTCCACTCCACCCATGACTAACCTCACCACCTTCTTTGCTTCACTGTATGTATGGTATTTGCAGTGAGTAAACCATATGTAAACTGCAGATAGCACATCCCTAACAGGCTACTGCGATGTGCATGCTCTTTAAATCAATTATATTAATCTTTTAATTAACATAAAAAGTCTTAACTGATGGTTTTGAAAGCTTCATTTCAAAAGGCTTCATTTTCCTAGGTGTGGATTGGCTCGCTTCTCCCATAGACACAGACGTACAAAATCAGAGCCAGCCTTTGAAATGGCAGACCTTCACTTCCACACACACGCTTTCTTAAAAAAAATGAAAACCAGGGGCTGAGCACGGTCATTCACAGCCATGGCTCCACAGCAGTTTTTCCACGCTCTTTAGTCAGTAACATCTCAAGAGGAACATGGTCCCAAAATGTCATATACCACCATCTGCCTGCATATGGAAGTGTCACAGGCTATGGAGTTTCCCTGCCGGGGCTTGAGAACAGCTATGCCGATAAGGGGTTTGCGGTTTTTTTAATTAAAAAAAAAAAAGAAGTAAGAGCCACCACTATGAGTTGTTGCATTTAATGGGGCCTACCATATCCTCTTGTGCTTGAAACCTGAGGGACAGAAGCAGGGCAAGGTCCCTGGGCAGGACCAAGCCCAGAAGTGAGGACAGCCACCCAGGCTTGGCTTGCACTCCCCACAGCTCTGCCTCCGCTCCTACCTCTCCTGCAGGGAGCACCTGGCTTTGTCCCTTCTGGCAGGGAAAGAAGTCCAGACCACCAAGGCAATGAGACAAAAGAGGTTCATCGCAACATCACAACTTTTTTTCAGGCATTAAGAAACCTTTTAAAAGCCCACTGCCTTTCGGTGTGGGTGGGGAAGGAGCGCTGTGCACTGCAGCACCCAGGCAGGACTTTCCTGTCCCACAGCGGGTCTGGCGAAAGGACAGAGCAGAAGTGTGGGGTGCCAAGAGCTTCCAGCTCCCTTCATCTATGGGGGCTTCCTTGGAGAGCCAGTCCCCAGACCTCGATGGATGTACCAGACTGACAAGCTGAATTAAAAGGGGGTGGAAAAAGTTGCTATCGTTCAGAGTTGCAGAGAAAAACTCAGGAACAAGAACGCTATAAGAGCAGTCGTAATTTCTAAAATCATTTGCAGTACTAGGACCTTGCAACTTTTGAGTCGCGGGACCGGTAACATGGTACCTGTGATTGGCATCACAGATCCTGACGCTGCTTCTGATGTCCAACGAGACACCATACAGCACAGGGCACCAGAGCCCTGCAAGCTGCATTTCTCTCCACGAGCTGCATCTCATGCAGCTCCCCAGCACTGTGCTCGGCTGCTCAGGCTGGGAAGCAACACAAGCTTGTCCTGTCAGAAAGACCCGAACAGATTTGGAAACACTATGTGCAGCCTGTCATCACACCTGAGAAGGAAGCTTTGCTGGGGGTACTGCTTTTCGCGTAGAGTAGCCGAGTTTGGGACAAGCTGGCTACTACCATGAGAGCCAGGTCCCCAATTATTTGCTAAAGCTTGCCTGGAGCACACCCTGGCGCACCTCCCTCTCCCATCAGCGGCCCTGCCTGTACCTGAGTCAAGGAGTACCTCCTCCTCCTCTCTTCTCCTGTTCCCATCCCCATGGGGAAATCCCCACGGGCTCCTGGCCCTTGGCAAGGGCAGAGGAGACGCATGGCACCGACCCACAAGTGCCTTGGTGCCTCCTCTTGCCATCAACAAGACGTGTCCCACAGCTGTCAGGGTTGGAGGTGATGACCTGGCCACGCGGGGCATTCGGCAGAGGGTCGGTGGGCTCTGCTGGGCCACCTATGGCCGGTCGGCACAGCCACCACGTGCTGGAAAAAACAGAAGTGACGTTGGAGGTGTTCAGCCAGAGCAGTGCCAGGACTTCCCCACCACGACCAGAGCTGGGCTGACCCGGCGCTGCTCTCAGCCATGCCGAGATAGAGGACACGCCGCAGTTTTCCTGGAAGTGACAGAGCGAGTGACCCACCGTGACGAGAAACCCTGCATCACCCCTGTGCCGGCACACCCTAGGAGGGGAAAACATTGATTTTCTCGCTGCTCGGGTCACACTGAGGTGGAGAAGGTGCCGTCTTTACTGACTTCCCAGTTGGAAGAACATAAACCGTCCGTGATCTACCAGGGTCCCTATTTAATATACCCAGCATACATAAACTGGAAACTCTGCCTTGCTGCAGCTCCTAGCTGTGGAACCGTAGCTGCCACTTCTCCAATTAAGAGAAAAACAGAGCGGTTTATTAAGCACGGTTGTGGGAACGTAGTTTCAGTCTTCAGTGAGTTCATCTGAATATTTTTCCATTTCAGTTCATGTAAGTTCACGCCCTTTGGGTTTCACATAAAGCCGTAGGGTCTGAGCGACTCAAAATCTCAAAATCAAAATGTCAAGTTGAAACGAAACCATAAAAGGTATTTGGATTTGCATGAAAACGGGCCCAGATTTGCTTCAGGAGTTCCTGAAGCCTGGTAAAGCTTTTGAAGAGCCTAATCTGAGTTTTGTGGTTTCAGTGCAGACTGAAACCAGCGCGAGAGAGCAGATGGGCTCCTTTCAGGAAGCCAAGGCAGAGGAGAATGATTAAGAAGCTATGAGAACAAGAACCACAGGGGGGAAAAAAAATTTTTAAAAAATCTCTAAAACCAGATTTTCAAGTGCTGAACACTGCATATGAGGAACTAAGAGGACACGGGTCACGTTTAGGCACTACAATATACCAACTCTTTCTGAGGATCAGGCCCTGAATGGGGATACGGCAGCCTGGAGGAAAATCCAGCCATAACAGTGCCATATACCGTTCTGCCCCTACGTTGAACATCCTTGCTGCTGCATCGCATAATGCATACTCTGAGAAGCACAAATCCTCTAAAACTCTTGTTTTCACGGGAGTCTTGTCACCTTATAAGTAATCCCCTTCCCACAGTACTCCAGCCACACGCGAGGTAGGAGTGGAATGAAGAATAATCTACCGGTTTTATGCTCTCTGGTTAACATCTATAAACCTGTCCCAACATCAAATATTTTAAATTCTGGCTTTGATCTATTTTTTAAAAGAGTTCTTTTAATTTCGTATGCTCTATATTTATTCTTGTTGCATTTTTTTCATGACATAAAAATAAACACTTCAGAGTGACAAGTCAGTTTAGTAGCTCACCTAAAAAGGTGCAAACACTAGAATAAATTTAATTGAAAAATTAACTTTTCTTTCCATTAAGAGTCTATACATCGCATTTGATTACACTCTTTACGTAACATCATTTACATTGCAGAGGAGGCGACTTCCTGAGTAGGCACTCATTGATTACTTGAGATTTAGCTTCCTGGCTGAGCAACTGAGTGTCTTAAAAACAACAATATCATGTCATGACTGACATAATGTGGGTACAAAATGCTGTGAACAAGGCAAGCAAAAACTGTGAAACTCGCAAGTATCTTGCTTTGAGAGCATTTTGCCTCCTAACCATGCAAAATTTGAACTTCTGATCTGCAAATTAAACTTTCAGTCCCTCCTTTATGCTTTTTCTGAAGGAAAAAAAAAAAGAAAAAAAGACTAACAGAGGACAATATAAATTTGGCTGAAACACTGGGTTTTTTTCCCCATCAACAGGATATTTAGTTTCACATCTGCTCAAGAGTTCATCCTGCCAGAGAAAATCAAAAGGTTTCCCATAGATTCAGCATTCACTTGAATTGACATGAACTTGGAGTGCTACTCGAATGCTGTGTTGCCCTCCCAGCAGTATGCACTGGGGAGCTGTGACGCTCCCTGCTGATGTTCTCATGCAGCACCACTGCAGATCAGCCAGCGGCATTTCCAGCGTCTGCATGTTTCACGTCTATGTTTTGCAGAATAGGATAAATCAGTATTTTAGCGTCCGAATTTCGTCTTGCACCAACATTTCGCGCTCACAGGTTTCTTTTTGTGCAGTATGTTAAGCTCATTCAATCTATCAAGCCATTTACTCTTCTCACCCTTTCAGCAGCATCTTTTGCAATTTAAACGACTTGCCATTGGTTTGACCTGTCCTGATGGCACAGACTTTCGCCTTGGCCACATCTTCTGTTTGAGAGTCCATCACAAGTGCTATCGCATACTACAGCTATGCCTTGGCTGCAATCCTTCATCAGAAAGGATAATTAGTTCCTTGCACCCTCGAAAGCTTTTTGCATCCTGTTAGCTAAGATCAGGTCCTGGCATTCAAAGGATGCTTAGTCACAACATTTCCATTGAAATCAGTGGGAGTTAAGTGCTTAAGCAAGCTTACAGGCTAAGCCAAACTGTCTCTGTGCCTCGTCTATTAGATAGGAAGACAAATACCGCATCCCACATTCCTGCATTGCAAAGGTAACTACTAGGTTTGTTTGGAAAATTATAATGGGGCTGCTTTGCCATCTACAGCTCAGCCTCAATTTTGCCAATACCCTGGGTCAGGGTAAAAACGACTGAGAGGCAAAAGTTCCCATACCCCAGCTGCAGCCACCCAAACTGCTGAGGGATCTTCCTCTTTCCAAATGATGATGTTTCAATATGTTTTCGTTTAATTTTGTAGAAATAGGCTATAGTAAAATATACAATCTTATATATATAATATACAAGCAAACCGAAACCCAAACCACAACAATTTACTCCACCTAAAAAAAACTAAAGAGTTTAATTTTCTCTCTTGGCAGGAAAGGTTGCAGAGGGTAGTCTGAAGTCCTATTTTTCAGATGGAACCTTTGGGGAGCAGTTTCAGAAAGAAACCCCAAACAATTCTTACACCTTCCCTAAGTAGGATTTGAGTGCCCAGCCTGGCCCCGGGCAGGGACGGCAAATCGTGCAGGAGGCGGCCACAGGCAGGTCTTCATCCCTCGATGCTGGCATCCCAAACAGCTCAGTGTCTTGTGGGGTTACTGACCCTTTTATGGTAACTTTTTCTTTTCTTTTTTTCTTTTTTTTTTTCTTTTTTTTTTTCCCCCCCAAAAGAAGCATCAGCTTCAAAGGACCAGCTGCCGTGGCAGCCAGACAAACAGGAATTTCATTCAAATACCTTCCATGTGGACTTCAGCCTTCTCCTCAGAGAAGAGAAATAACAAGCTGCCCAAAAAGCCAAGCACCTCCCTCTGGGTCCATGGGCAGCTTGCAAGGTGGCACGGGCACCGCTGCAGGTGTTTCTCACCCTATGGATGTGTATGATCTATGTTAGGATTATTGCTGCATCAGGGGCTGGAGGGGGGCTGTGAGAAGGGTCTCGTAGCTGCAATCATAACTGAATTACAGTTTCAGAAACTGGATGACCATTAAACGGGTTACCACAGGGTAGTGAGCGGTTGGTTCTGGCAACATCTCAGTGTTTCACAGAGTTTCTAGGAGCCATCACCATAAAAGCCATCATCCAGATCTCAGCTTCACTGTAGATCATTTAGCAGTCTTAAGTGAAAGAAGAGGTAGAGGGAGGTGAAAATCTTTAAACCGTATTTAAAAAAAAAAAAAAAAAAGCAGAGAAGCAATCCTTGCATTATCCATCTACCAACATCATCTAAAAGTCATGGCAAAAAAAAAGGGAAAATGGGAAATAAAAATAATACAGGGAAAGGGAAGACACAGTAGGCCAAATGCATGACCCGAAGGGTAGCTGATCCCCACCGCGTGGCTGCATGCATGAAGCAGAGTCTCATGCTGCTCGCTTGCTCACTGGTGGTAGGCGCGAGGAACGCTGCCAACAGCCCACTGGACTTACAGTGCTTGCTCTGAAATTCATCTCTGCCACTGTGTCTTGTCCATGGCCTAAGGCAAAAACAAAAAACAAACAAACAAAAAGCTAAATAGAAAAGCAGTGAAAATGTTACGCCTCAATATTATGCAAAAAGAGAAGCGCAGCTGGAATCGTTCTGAGAAGATTTGGGGTTTGTCCTGTCACAGCTTCATCTCTGTGGTTTTTCTTGGTATCAGTGCAGTGAGGAAAGCATACAGCTGTGTTTCCCTTTTTAAAAATAAACAGAAATTGCTCGGTACACGAGGGAGCTGATTCTGCCTGATCTCACCTAGTTGCAGGGGCAGGGACTTCCCCAGGGGCACTGCGCTGGTCCCCAGGAGAGCCACACGTCATTGCACGGCCCCAGAGCAGATGCACGGGGGCACTGAAGTCTGTCCCGCTTCATCTCCGCTCTCTGAAACCGGCCAGGCACCGGTTTGGGAAGAGCACACGAACAGCACAAACATACAGCGATGCCTCCCCTGAATCCATTCCCAACCTCCAGCAATTTACGGCTCAGGGACTTCTTGAGCCAGAAGCAGTTTCTGGGCATTTAGAAACCTTCACTGGATTTTTTTTTGCTCCACAGCTGAACAGAGCATGGTTCAAAGACCCACCTTTTCCTATTAATTTTAAGTATGCCACTGGTGATGCAT